>NW_028327173.1:192828063-193008063 GCF_987537825.1 Furipterus horrens | reverse complement strand
ACCCTCCTGAAATGAAATCCATAGAAACTATAATCTACCTTCATAATTTAATTTTTAAAAGTCACACTGACACAGATCGGTTGCACTGGCCATTCAAATGCAGGCTCTTTATGTCATTGGTTATTTGCTTTTCCAAAATGGTGAACAATAATTCCTAAAGAAACAAATTATCCCTCAACTCTCAAGGTAATTGCATTCCTGGAAATTGCAACGGATTTTAAAACCATGCAAAAAAAAGCCCTAATATGTAAAACAGAATTAGGTTGTCGATTCAGTTCATTATAAACAGGATTTTCACCACATGAATATCCTGTGGGGCCTTTGGAAATCACACAGACCACAAGAAAATTCTTTGTTGAATGAAGCTGTGCTGCCCGTAGGAAGAACTCCAGCATCGCTGGTGCTGCCTACTTGGTGTTGATGACAACCCCCCAGTCATCCTGATCATCAAAAATGTCCCCACACATTTCCAGGAAGTGCCTGGAAGTGGATTCTCCTCTAGAGCTTCCAGAAGGAATGCAGCCTGGCTGATACCTTGGTTTTTAAACTTCTGATGTCCAGAACTGTAAAATAACAAATTTGTGTTCTTTTAAGCCACTCAATGGTTAGGATCATTGTGACTGACATGGGGCTCTTGACCACCACCTCCAAGCCATGGGTGCAGGGAGCATTTGACTAAAGAACACTGAAAAGAAAGCCTCCCCATGCTCTAAAAGCATCTGTTCACATTCATTTCTTTAACAAATCTTTGTCATGTCAACTCTGGCAAACAGCCCATGGCCACACTCACCACTCAGCAGGGGACTGGTTCCTAGGTACCTTCCATCTTTCAGGTGGGTTATTTCCAGGGTGTTAGATTTCCATGGGTGACAGAGTCTGACTCCATTTTTGATGTTGACTACTGACAGCTTTCAAGCCCCACCCCCTCCCCTTTTCCTTTTGCCCCATCCCTGGGCAAGCTGGTAAGAAAGTCCAGGTGCTCCCTCCCTTCCTTCTGGTGAAGTTCAAACTATGCTAACCCTGGCTCACCTATAGGAGCCCTCATCCCAGTTCCAACCCCAAACCACAATAAAATCCAGAGCTGTGCCCAACCCCATGACTCATTCATTTTTCACTCCAGATCAAACCTGAGCCCTTCTCCTTGAGGAATCCCTTTGCTAGTTGCTATATGAGTAATAACCTTTATTTCGTACTCATAAATGCCTGGGAGGGGGACTTCCCAGCATCCAGTAATGCTAGATGCCCAAATAAAACATCATTTTGTGCTCACTGCCTTAAGATCACAAATGCGCTACTATACTTTTACATATCCAAGACCACACACCAGCCTCCCCTGCTGGAAGGAAGAAGGGCCACACTGACAAACTATATCCATATCAATTTCTAAAGAAAAACTTTCCAGAAGTCTTTCATAAGATTCCCCTTTGCCTCTCATGCCATATGCCACTCCTAGCTGCAAGAGAGTCTGGGAAAGCAAGACCTCCCTTTTTCAGCCTCTCAACTAGAAGGCAGGCAAGAGTTAAGGGGATTGGGAACAGAGTCTGCCATGGGGGCTAATGAAAATTTTAAACATTTATTGAGCACTTACCATGGTTTCTCTTCTCCAAGCACTTCCATAAGTACATTACATATATTATCTACCTTAATCCTCCCAATGACCCTATGAAGTAGGTACCATTATCCCCACTTTTCAAATTGAGGAATTGAGTCCCAGAGAGGTTACATTACTTGCCCAAGCCAACTCTAGAGTCCAGGTCCTTAAGTACTACCTTACACTGCCTGCCTCTGTGTTTGCAGATACTCTGGTGTACATATGCTTACATTTGGCACAAAAAGGAGCAAGCCCCCAGGAACCAGGGAAGGAGACCTCCCCCCACCAACTACACAGAGTCTTAACAGTTCCAAGAAGGCAGAAAACAGCAAGAACCCCTCTGTCCCTCACTCACCCTGGGGGGCCCACACAGTGTTAGACTGAAAAGAGGAAAGCCATGCCACTGGCACTCCATCCTCCAAACCTTCCCTCTCCATTATTACCCATCTACAGGAAGGCCAGAAACCACTTCCTTCATTCACGGTTAGGATCATGGCTTTAAGTCATCAACCACCAGTTCCAATGAGACTCTGACTTGCCCATCTGGGCACTGGGAGGCAGCTACCAGCTCAGGCTAGTGCAAGGGTATCCACCACTCAGCAGTGTTTAACTAGAAGGCTCCCTGAAAACCCCCACTGGAACTCCAAATATAGCTGGAAAATGAAACCCTAGTGCCAGGCCTATCTTTTGGGAGATGGGGTTTGATGCTCATGCTCCTGCTATTATATCCATTGGTCACATTTATGTGTGTGCTTAGGAAGTTAATGTGTGGTAAATGTAAGCATTAAAACTGCACTACATTGACTTTTTTTTTAACTTTGTGCTGAAATATCTGCATTTTGTAGTTTCCTGGGAGCCTTTTAATTTGGAAATAGACAGGCCTCCTTTCACAAAGAAGGTGTGCCTAAGCCCATGCATGGAAGAGTTCACAAACTACATTTCTTCCTTCTCCAGAAGACACATGGAAGGTGTGTGAGCCTAAATCAGGGATCCCAACCCTGCCAGAGAGGTTTAAAGAACCAAGAGTAAATCCTATTAATATCATGTTTTCCCAAATATGACAGGATATGAGGGGTGCTTCACCTCTGTGGTATTGTTCCCTGAACATTTAACCCCAATCTGACCACAAGAAAACATCAGACAAACCAAAATTGAGAGACATTCTACAAAATACCTGACCAGTACTCTTCCAAAGGTCATGGAAAACAAGGGAAGTCTGAGGAATTATCAGAGCAGAGGAGACTCAGAAGACATGACAACTGAATGTAATATGGTATCCTTGATGGGATCAATTAAAATAATTTTTTAAACTTCCTGGCCCTTATTCAAACCAATTACAGTTGTAGATCCCCCTTATATTCCAAGACCCAGAGTGGAGGCCTGAAATAGTAAATAGTATCAATCCCTACGTATACGATATTTTTTTTCCTATACATACATACCTATTACAATACTATTTACAAATTAAGCACAGTAAAAGATTAACAACAATAATAAAATAGAACAATTATAACAATATGCTGTAATAAAAGTTATGTGAATGTGGCCTGCCCTCTATCTCCTTTTCCCTCTCTCTGATAACCAATCTGATAACCAAGAATGCTACTAAGTGCATGTAGCAGAGAGAGCATGGCTATGCTGGGAAAGGGACAATTCACACCCCTGCAGGACAGAGCAGGATGACACAAGATTTCAGAGTGGCCTGCAATTTAAAACTTATAAATTGTTTATTTTTGGAATTTTCCATGTAATATTTTCAGACTGATCATGGGTAACTGAAACTGTGGAAAGCGAAAACCACCAATGGGGGAGAAATACTATAAATCAGAATCTTGGGCAGTAGCCTCTTTCCTGGTGATCCCGGTGTGAAGTAGGATTAAGAATCATAGACCAGAGTTTTCAACCATGTCTGCATCAGAATCCCCCGGAGAACTTATTAAAACATTGCTGGGCCCCACCTGAATTTCTACTCAGGACGTCTGGACTAGGGTCTGAGCACGTGCATCTCTAACAAGCTCCCAGGTTACACTGAGGCTGCCAGTCCCGGGACCACACCTTCGGAACCGCTGATCTAGATCCTTGTAAGTCAGAGTGGGGTACTCCAACTGGCAGCATCAGCATCCCCTGGGAGCTTGTTGGAAATGCAGATTCTCAACCCCACCCAGACCCGTAAGTCTGAATCTGTGTTCCACCAGGAGCCCAGCTTATTCATTTACACGTGACGTCTGAGAAACACTGCTCTCGAATGAAGGCACGGGGAGAGCTGAGGAAGTGGGAGCTGAAATGACAGCGGTCAGGGGCTAGACACCTATTACTGCACCACGTCACCAGCCTGGCCTTCCTCTCATACCTGGGAAAGAAACAGATGGGAAGAAAACACCACAGAAACGCTGCAATACGAAGCCAGAAGCAGAACTGAGCAGAAAGAGTGTTTTGTGCTCTAGGCAGTGCTGCCCAGGTGCAGAGCCGGGTGACCTGGCTGGGGGGGAAGCTAGCTGCTGGCCGGAGCTGAGGCAGGCTCCGGGGAAACCAGGCTCTCGCCACAGGAAGGTGGACACTGCAGCCGCAGCCTAAGGTTTACTATTTACTCTGCTGAGGGCGGACCTTGTCCTTCCTTTAGAAAAGGAGAGGAAGCCCAGCCAGTCCATGCAGCTTTGTAACAGGAAGGAAGGAGGGGGGAGAGTGAAAGGAAAGGTGAGAGCCAAGCCTTTTGAACACCTGGGCTTTTACCAAAATGTCTGCAGACATCAGGCATAGGGGACTGAGCCTTCCACATTTCCCCTGTGGCCAGTGAACTGTAGCAGTGGCGTCTGGACACCTGGCATTCAAGGCCTCTTGTTAAACATAGGCCCTCCCCATCCAGCCCAGCGGACATCACCGCTACAACAGGCCAGGCTGCCAGGAACACACCACTCTCTGTGGCTGTCCTCGTTCTATGAAGAACTGCCCAATCCCAAGTTCCCAACTTTGACCCTAGCTCCTCATGCTCTAATCTTAAGACCACTTAAGCCCCAAGGGTCACTCCACAGGGCTCCATTTAAGGCCTCACATGCACTAACAGTGAGGGTAATTCTACACCTCTCAACCAGTCCTGCCCCTGATGACCTGCTCTGGGGCCTCTGGGAGCCACTTCTGTTTTCTGAGATGGCACCAGGTGCAGCTGTGGCAGGGGGGGCCCTAGGGAGCCTTCAATGCTGAAAGCGACCACCTCCAGCTCTGAGGAAATTAACCTGACAATCAAACAAGGCAGCATTCCTCACGGAGGATGAGTGACATGTGTAGCTTTTTTAATACACAGACGTCAACATCACTGAAAATAAAGTATTCCAAGATTCTAAATATTTGCATGTTTATTGATCAACTACTACAAGCCAGGGCATTTGCACTTCCTCTGAGATGGGAACATATCTGAGGGGCTCTCCACCCAAGGGGCCTCAGAGTTAGAATTCCTCTCTCCTCCACCTGAAAAGAGGGAGGGAAGAAAGATAGTCATGTTGTTCAAAGGAAAGAAGCCAACACCTAAACTGACTAGGTATCCAAGTGTTAAAAGAGAAAGCAGTCTTCGAAGTAAGCATGTGGTGCTTCCTGACACACTGTCATTGCTGGGAGAAAACAGTTGCAGAAGTTTACTGCAAAGCACCAAACCCAAACGAATTCATGGCAAGTCCCACAGGACAGAAGAAGAAGCGGGAAAAGGGTCCCACATGGAAGCCCAGAGAGACAGCAGGAGACATCGCCTCCTATCGCTCTGGGCCCCCGAGATGGCTCCATCCAGGCCAAGCAGAAGGCATGGGCCAGCAGTCAGTCAGTAAAGATGCACTTCAGGCCAAGTGCACAGAATGAAAAGACACCAGAGGGATTGCTATCTGATGAAGAAATTGTCTGGTCTTTGCCCCTGGCTCCTGGGAGAGAACCTCTAACTCCTTGGAACTCCCCAGTGGCAGGAGTGTCTTTGAATTCACGTCGTGCCCCTTGGATTACACCTGAGTTTGTACCAGGTGACTCAGGATGGGGGCCATACCAGCCCCCGTTTGCCCGCAGAGCAGAGGGGGCTGGAGGTTAAGTTCAATCATGTGGTCAATGATTCAATCAATCCTGCCTACGTAATGAAAGTCTGACAAAAACGGAACATTGATGCTCCATGGGCACACTGCTACGCCAAGAGGGGGATGTGTCCTGATTCCACAGGTGAGGACGTGGAAGCCCAACATTCAGGGCCCGTCCAGACCTCACCTTACACTATTTGGCTGGTGATTTGTATCGTTTATAACAAAAGTGTAGTCACAAATGCACTGACTCCCTGAGTTCTGTGAGTCATTCTAGAAAAAGATTAAATCTGAAGGAGTTGGGGCAGCCCCCACATTTGTAGTCAATTGGTCAGAACTGCAGGTGACTTGGGGACCCCAAACCTGCAGCTTGTATCTGAGTGAGAGCAGTCTTGGGGAACCGTGACCTTAAGCCTGTGGAGTCTGCACTAGCTCTGAGTGGCTGGAGTCAGACTGCACTGCGGGACTATAGAAGTCTGAGTCCACGCTGCCCTAGGCCCCGGGGAACATGCTGGACTCAGTCTGCAATTTCCAGGACTTCTTGTCTGCCTTACCCATCCACTCCCCCTCCACCATGGAAAACCCAATTTCCTCCAAAATCAGGGTGTTAGAGACCCAATCACATATGACAGCTCAAAGAACAAGTATCACTCATATCTACAACATTATGGGATACAAGATAAAGCAGCTGTGTGACCTCAGGCAGATTACTAAACCTCTCTGAGCCGCAGTTCCCATCTCTGGAAGCTGAGGCTAAAGACCCCTGACAGGGCTGATGGGACAATTCAATGATAGAATTTACGTACAAAGAGCCCAGCATGTTCCCTCATACGTGGAAGGCACTCAACAGCCATCAGCCTACTCCTCTCTTATTCTCAAATAGCCCTGTACCCAAACTTCCCCAGCTTCTCCACTCTCCCTGGATATCTGTTCTGGATGCTTGGGCCCACTGGCAACATGCTTATGTTTCCCATCCCAGGCCAGTGGGAAGCCAACCATTAAACCAAAAGTGAAAAGCAAGTAACCATTACCGTGAAGAAAAGGACATTTATATTTACTTCAGTGACTATAAAAGACACCATAAAATATAACATACAGTATGCATCGTCATGATTGGTAACAGATCTTGCGAATTATTCTCTCAGGTCCCTAGGGACATCCAACTGGTCACTAAGAACAATTAATTCTTTCAGGAAATGCAGTGATTGCAAATCATCTCTGGTCAGTGGAAAATCTGCTTGTTGTGTTAGGATTAATGAAAACAGAAAATTAGACTCAAATTTGGGGGTTTTCCGCCTCATGCATCAGGTAAAGTAAGATCAGAGATTCAAATACAATTACTGCCTGTGAGCAAGAAGTGTGCCCCGTGAGAGCTAGGGTGTGCGACAGCTCTGGGGAGTGACCGGGCAAGGAGAGGGAACCTGTTCTTCAGCACACGCAGGGACTGTGCTCCCCTCCAACTCAAACTTCCTACAAGTTAACAAAGGGAGGATTAACGGAGGTCGGAGGACTTCAACCCATTAGCCCCTAGAGACCACACAGGCACATTAAAGCAGGAGTCTGGGATGTCCCAGAGACAGGCACAGAAGATCGTGCTGGGAGGGGGAGGTAGGAGCAGGCAATAAAGTGAAACAGAGTCTGGACAGGTGACAAGGAGGCTTCAGAGTGGAACCCTAGCCAGGTAAGTGACGGTCAGTCGACAGCCTCCAGCACTAGAGGCACCAAATGAGGACCCAAAGGGCTAAGTCAGGAAGCAATTAGTAGAACAAGGCAGGTACCAGGTCACAGGGAATTCGATGAGAACCCAGGGGCACCGAAGTCTGAGGTTTTAGCTGAGCCTCTGAGTTCCTGACCTGGGGCTTCTGAACAACTGCAACCAAGGTCCATCTCGGAAGATGAGAGACACCTACCAGAAGCTGGCAGTGGCCCACAGTGGCAGGC
Source organism: Furipterus horrens (assembly GCF_987537825.1). Classification (NCBI taxonomy): domain Eukaryota; kingdom Metazoa; phylum Chordata; class Mammalia; order Chiroptera; family Furipteridae; genus Furipterus; species Furipterus horrens. The sequence continues at coordinate 193,000,485 of NW_028327173.1, read as the reverse complement.
TGGAGAAGCACAGAGGCAAGAAGCCAAGCAGAACACAGTGGCACGTGGTATCCAGATCCGCTCCTACCTGACAGCCAGAGTGGATTCACTCCCAACCTAGAATAAAAATCCCACCGACCAAGACCTGCCCTGCAACCCTGAGGGGGTCTTACTGAACACAGCACAAAAGACACCGAAGGGGTCCCCACGACAGCAGTGAACTCACGGCTGCAACACAGCCTGCCTCAGAGGCCAAGCTGCTCGCTGAGGGCGACACCTCCGGGGAGTGACCGGGCAAGGAGAGGGAGCCCGTTCTCCAGCAAGCTCACAGACCACACTCCCCTCCAACAAAATCAAACTTCCTACAAGTTAGATGTGTCCTCAAGGGGACTCATGGTCCACCCCGACACGGGAGGGGCTAACGGAAGTGGGGGTACACCTAACCCAATGGCCCACACTAGGAGTGGGAAAGCAGACTGTGCGCCATCTCCCTGGATAAGGACAGAAACCTATAGCATGTTTCAGTTTGTGGGCCTCAAGACAGGGGCTACAGTGTGGGACAGGAATTCCAGAGTGGAGCATGATGGTGCCCTGGGCAGTGACCACAGGCTCCAGGCCACCCTGTGGCAGAAACAGGGCCACTGGTAGAGACATGCCTAAAGGATGAGTGAAAAGACCCCTTGCCCACCATAGAGTCCACTGAAAAACAGAAGGGAGGCAGAAGGTCCACTCAGTATGGAGAAGGCAACAGCCAGCAAAGCAGGGCCAAGACCCAGCTGGTCAGCCTTAACGTCTTCACACGCAGAATGAGTTCGTGAAGGTCGATCTGCCATAAGCTGAAGGCCTCGCTAAAAGAGATCTGGGTCCTTCTGAAGAACGAACAGGTAGTCTTCTTGTTGTGCCTGCAGAAGGGGCAAGAAGAGAGGAGAGAACCAGAGATAAAGAGGCAAGAAACCACTCACGATCCTTAAGAAAAATGGAAGATAGTGGATTTGCCAACTCCCCAGCTCCCCGCCCCAGTGGACAAATCCTGGTTACATGCTCATACCACTGCCGATCCGGGACCAGAGGGACTCGACCAACCAAAAGCAGCTGTTTCACAGGGCGTCAAAGGCCTAGTGCACCCACTGGGTACAGTGTTTCAATGCTTCTAGTTTTCCCAGAGTATAGTTAATATTTATCAAGCCAGAACTCCTCAAACTCAAATATAAAAGCTTTCCCAAACTTTCTGAAGGTAAGAGTCACCTGGAAACCTGGTCAGATGGTCCTGGGAGGCTGAGGCCATTACGGATGCAGCTCCCCTCATCCCTCTGCACCAACAAAAGGACATGGGGGAAACTGGTGTTTAGGATGATGACCTATTCACAACTTCATTTCATGAACCCTCCAGGGAAGAACTAAATCATGTTCAGTCCTTACGTGTACAGTCTCTTTTGCTCTCATCTAATCTGACATTTGACAGAGGGTGCATGATACATGTTGTGGTCAATGCCCCCTTCACCAAGTAGTTCGCTAAAATGGTCCATGTCCTGCCTGCAATGGATGGGCTGGGACACGATCACAGTCTAGGCTTCCCCTCTCGGGTGAGAATATTCAGCCAGAGCACGAGCCTTCCCACAGATACGCCACCCTTGGTAAAAGGGCCTAGAGCTCTGGCTCCTCTGCCAGTCCCTCCCTGAGGAAGTAACCTTCCCTTTTTCATCTACACCACAAGGGTGATGAGGCATCTAACATGATCTGAGATCCTGAGAGAACCCAGAGCCAGCTGGCCACACTTGCCTGAGTCACAACCATACCTGCAGGGGAAAGAACACTGGCCTCGCCACCTGGCCGCCTGGCCAGTCCTGGGGAGACAGGTCCCAGGACCAGGCAGAGGAGAGATGGGCACCAGAACATCCCGATCCCAAGCCCAAGGGACACTTGGGTAAGACTGAGACTTTCAGAAAACGTGTCAAACTTTACTGAGGGTAAGAATCACTTGAAAAGCTTGACCAAAAGGGTGAGGTCCTAGAATCCACCACTTTAAAGTGCAGGCGGCTCTCTGGACCACACAAAACACTGCCCTGAGGCATCAGCCAGTGCGCTGGAGCCTTCTCTGCTCCTAAATTCCCGCAGGGAGGTTTGGAGATTGGGACTCTGGGGCAGGGCCCCGGGACGGGTGGGAGAAAGTGGAGGTGAGCAGGGGCGGGCCAAAGAGCTGGAGGGGAGGAGAGGCGGAGCCCACACTCACATGGCCAGCGCCCTGATGCAGCAACGGGACATGTTGAGGAAGGAGCTGGCGCTGGCACGGGTGCCCAGGGCGGCCTCGATGCCACGCAGCAGGTCGTTGGTCTTGAAGATGAGCAGCATCTGGCGTGGCACGTGGCTGAGGAGCTGGCTGATCTGGGGGAGGTAGTTGGCCGCATTGTTGCGGATTTCTGAGTCCTAAAGCAGCAACAGGGAGACAAAAATGATTGGGGTGGAAAGTGGAGCCCAGGGTGGCAGGTGTCCAAGCCTGTGACCTGAGGGGCTGCAAAGAAGCTCCAGGAGGAAGCCTCTAGCTCAGCTGACTTGGTACCACTAGAAACCCTCCTCAAAGGGAAGCTTAGCACAAGGAGATCTGACATTTGATGTTTGATGAATTCTCATCCTCCATGCCTCCAAACCAGTACCAACTGCAGCAAGAAATCTACCTTCCCACCGACCATTTGATGAGGCTGGAGCCTCTCAGCCCAGGTGCACACCCTTGAGTTACTCTCCAAGGCTTCTTCACTGGCCACCGATTTCAGGTCAGGCCCGGTAGGGGCACTGAAAGCTGGTACCGGCTGACTTACCTCCCCTATCCCTTCAGTCAAGCCCAGGCTCCTGCAGTTCATAGATCTGAGCTCCTGACCCTAACCGAGCTCCAAAGTCTTGCCCGTACCCTGCCTAACTCAGCACCCCACCCAGAGCCCCTGCCACCCAGCCGGTCATGCCTATCACTGTGCTGGAGCAAGTCTCAGCCTACCCAGGGCCCGAGGTCCTGATGCCCTGGAACAGGATTCAGTGCCTGCTAGCCCTTCCCCCATCCTGGGGTCTGGCTTCCCACCCTTCCCTGTTCCTGAGCTCTGCATGGCAGCTCTGGGCAGATAACTGCCTCCAGCTAGAGTCCTGAGAATGACAGTGAGGCTCTGACCCCTCCTTGGTCTCCAGAGAAACAATGAGAATGACAATGACAACAGCCAACACCACCTACTGCGCATTCACCAAGTAAGCCCAGCTCTTTGAAAATGCCTGCATGTACTAACATTTAATCCTCACAACAGCCTTATCAGGCAAGTGTATTTCCTGCTTTGAGAAGGGGAAACTGAGACACTGAGAAATAAAGTAACTTGCCCGAGGTCCACAGCTAGTGAGCAGTGAGCCAGGATTCAAACTCAGGCAGTCCAGCTCCCAAGCCCACACCTTCACCACCAGGCTACACTGCCTCTCACCTCACAGTGGACTATGTGAGCCTGGACAAGTCCTTTCATCTTTTCCGAGCCAGTGTCCTCACCTAAAACCTGGAACTGCCAGTACCCTCTGTGTCCGTCCCCCAGCAATACCAGGAGGGCCATCAGAGATAAGGTGTGCAGAGGTGCTCAGTGCCAACTGAAGTCACAAGGGGCCCCCTAGTGCTGCCAAAGGCTTCGCCGCCTGGCCGCTTCCTGCAGCAGAAGCAGAACCCTCTGCCCTTTCGGGAACACATGTGCACTGCTGATAACTGAGCTGCTGTGGAACCTGAAATGTCCCTCAGGCAAAAGCTATCAGACTGGAACATCTCAATGCGAAGCCAGACACCCAGAGGCTGTCTGCCTGCCCCCTGCCTCCTGCCACAGCTGCAGGTCATCCTGCTAGAGGGCTAGGGCCTCATCAAAGCCCCGCTCACCACAGGGACCCCCCCTTTAGCAAGGTAGGGATGGGCCTGGCGACAGCCCCTCTCAGGCCAAATGGCAAGCACCTGTGCCCACCCAGGCTGCCTCACAGGGACCTCACAGCCTTCAGGCTTGGATGTATCCTGATGGTGGGAGTCTGCAGCAGGCCCCACTGGGTGCCTATCCAACAGCTTTCCCCCCATGCTTGTTCATTTGACCCCTTGGGGCCATGCTCTTCGGGGAGGCAGGGCCCCTCCCTAGCCCCAGATCACTGGCTGATCTCAGTCAATACCGGCTCTGAGCTGAACGCCCCTGCCAAGTGATTGGTTTAGGCATGGGCATGAGACATGATTCTGGCCAATAAGACACAAGGAGGAGTCTTTTGGGAGACTTCTGGGAAGGGTCTTCTTGCTGTTGAGAAATAATACATGAGAAGAAATAGCCCTCATTCCCACCTCTGAACACCATGGAATAAAGATGTAAAGATGCACCGGCCACGGTCATCTTGGAACCGTGAGATGAAACCAAGAGAATCACAGAGGAGTGAGCCCAGAACCCTGAGACCACCGACCTGCTCAGTCCGCAGCCTGGATCCACCTGCCTCCGGGCTTCTGGGATGGAGAGAGCAAGTTCTTAATTGTTGAAGCCACTTTTACTTGGGAAAACGTCCTCCTTGATGCAGTGTGGGAGGTTCCCCTAACTCTTAAGTTAGACTAAGACTCGGGAAACTGAGCCCTTGCACCTCAGAGACCAGACTGGCCAAGAGCAGCTACGTCTATTCTCTCCCTGGGTTTTTGTCCCAAGTGAGCAAATGCAGTACATACGTACCTCCAGAACCTACGCAAATGCCTCCCTGCTAGACCTGGTCCCAGGACAGCAGAGGCCTTAGAAAAGAGGTACCAGACAGGATGCCTGCTGCTCAGGTACTCACCAACTAGAGACAGGGTCCTTAGAGAGGTGATTCGAGTTAAGTGAATCCACAAGGGGGGCCCTAATTCACTAGGACTGATGTCCTTACAAAGAAAGGAAGCGATGCCAGGAGTGTGTACCCACTAAGGAAGGCAGTGTGAAGACACACTGAGGAGGCAGCCGTCTGCAAGCCAGGAGGAGAGCTCCCACCAAAGCTGACCCTGACGATGCCTTGATGTTGGACTTTGAGCTCCAGAATTATGAGAAAACACATTTCTGCCGTTCAGACACCCAGTTGGTGGTGGTATTCTCTTATGGCAGCCCAAGCAGACTACCACAGCAGCATTGATGCTGGGTCCTTATGAATGAATAAAAATGCAAACATAAATTTCAAACTTAGTTAATAAAAGCAGGTAACATTTATTGACTACCTACTTGTACCATGTGTTCTTGTCCATTCCTGTGGCTTTAAACACCACCTATATGCTGAGGACTCCTAAATTTTTATCTCAAGCTTGGACCTCTTCTTCTCTGAGCTCCAGGCTTAACAGCCCATGACACCTCTATCTGAACGTTCAAGAGAACTACGGGCAACCCCCCCCAACCCCAATTATGGCCCTCTCAGTTTTCTCTGCGTCAGAAAATGGCACCACCCTCCCCTCTCCTGTCATTCACCCCAAAGAGCTGTGAGGCAACTTTTCAGCCTCTACATCCCAGCCAATGGCAAAGCCTGTCCTAAGTCCACCTGCTTCTCTCCACCGCCACTGCCATCAGCACAGTCTGAGCCCCCAGCACCGCCCACATGGAGTTCTGCCCCAGCCTCCCGACTAATCACCCCATGGTTCCTCTTGCCCCACTCTGGAGAGACACTTAGAATGGCAAGTCTGAGCCTGTCCTTCTCCTGCTTAAAGCCCGTCGAAGGCTTTGCTTTGTAGTTAACTTCTTCCCATGGCTTATAGGCCCAGAGTGATGCACTCTCTGCCCGGGGCTCAGATTCTTCTCATTCCGCCATCCACTTCACCACACTCCAGGCCACGCCAAACTCTCTCTTCCCCAGGCCTTAGCGCAGTGTGTGCTCGGCCTGGAGTGCTTTCTCTCCTAGCTCTTCCTGTGGCTGGTGCCTTTCTTGTCCTTCAGGCCTCAGTTTGAATATCAATGCCTCAGAGATCTCTTCTCTGAGCACTCAGTTCCCAGCACCCTCACTGAAGCTTGTTTCCTCCCTGATATATACAACCTGCAATTATTCTATTAACCTGTTTATTCACTTGTTTAATGTCTGTCTCCCTCAACCACAGTGTAAATTACAAAGAAGGACCATTTGTCTGCTCATCACTGGATCCTCAACACTTAGTCCAGCATCCAGCAAAAACAAATGTTTGTTCTGTGAATGAACTTCAGGAGCTATGGAGAGGCACTTTCCATGCATCATCAGGAAAGCAGAAATTTTCATCCCCATTCAACAAAGGAGGGAGATTGTCTCTCTTCTTCTGAGATGACAAGCTTTAAAGCTGTGCAGGCCTGGAGCAGCTGGTGGTCATCTTTGCCACCGAGCTTGCAGGAGAATGATGGAAACTTGGAGGAAAGCAGAGCCAAGAGATGGCAACAGGGGGCCTATTTGGTGACATTATTTGGCACTCTGGATCTAGCCATTCCTAAAGCCACCTACCACAAGGCAGCTTACAGGGCACCCCCCTGAGTCTCAAAGAGGTGGCAAGAACTATCCAAGATCATGCCACCAGGAAGAGCAGGTGCTAGAACTAGAACCCAGATCTTTCTAACTGCACAAGCAGGGCCCTGTCCCTTGTGGTGAGCCTGAGCCCAAGGCCATCCCCACATGGATACGGGCTAGTCTGCATAAGCCTGGAAAACTGACAGACTGGGAAGGCAGAAGCACATTCCATGACGCACTGAGAATCCGGGGAGGGAGAGAGCTCTGGGCCAGGAAGAATGACCTGCCACAGAAGGCCCTGTGGTGGGGCAGAGGTGAAAATAAGTGCAGGGAGAAGATGTAACTGGGATTGGTCTCAGCCCAGACACATGGGACTGTTGTCTAGTTCCAACGAAGAAATGAACTACCAAGAAAGACCAAAGAGCCATTTCACTAAAAACTCCATAGAGCAACGGGACGAGAGACACCGCATGACAGCTGAAGCCCTCTCCCCAGCGGGGTGCCCCAGAGGAACCACCCAATGGGAGACAGTTCCCAGGAGGAAATGACAGAAGTGGCACCAAGCTTATTTATGAGAGTCCCTGGGGGTTCCCAGAAATCCTAGGGGAAATCTTTGCAGAAGCCTGAAATCTTGTGTGAGCAGGTTGGAGTGGAAGCCACAGAAGTCTGGTCATGTGGTTAATGTGACCTGTTTGTGTTCCACGTTGATAAGGAAGGGCAGGAGTGGGATATCACTCCCTTTCCTTCCTTCCACCCAGGGACAGATACTCGTCCCCTCCCTCCTTCTCATCCAGCGTATCTCCAATTCTGCCCACCACCCCACCCCTACACCCACCAGATAGAACCTCAGACCCTGGATAGGAAGGGGTGCAAAGGCATCCCTGGTCCTGCTCCTTGTATTCAGGAGAGAACAGGGCCAGAGGGGCCACCTACCTCCGTGGCAGTGACTGGAGCTTGACTGATGCCCCTGTTGACCGAGTTCCATGAGCGGGCGGTCAGCATGCAGGCAAACAAAGGGTAGAGATCACCAGCTCCCAGGCGCTGGCTGTACTTCTTCACCCTCTTCATGTCAGTCCAGATCAGCGACTGCCACAGGCGGCAGTAATCCAGGCGGAACTCTTCCGTGAGCACCTACGGAGGGGGCAGCCATCACCACATCGGAGCCTCCGCTCCTTGTTGAAGACCTGGTAGTCCCTGGCTGGAGTGGCCACTGCAAAGGGGATGGATGAAGACCATGGCTCCTGCATATCTGCTTCCCCCTCACAGTTCAGCCATCCTTGAAGGTCCAACTTCAAAGCTACTATTTGGCCAGCCTTGGTCTTAAGTGGCAGAAATTACCAAGTGCCCCTCAAAATCACATTCCCTGTATCCCTCCTAGCTAGATATCATCTTCAGCCAGAGCTCTGACCAGAGAATGTGGCAGGAGCTCCACTTCCAGACTTAGCCTATGCATGCTCCTCTGAGCCCTTACCCCTTTGACTGCAGGTGGCAAGACCACCCCAGGAGAGACCTGGGAGGTGGAGCCTCAGCCAGCCCCTGCTTTCAGCCTGCTCCCCCTACCCAGGACTGGCACATTGAGCGAGTATTAGACATGTGAGGTGCCTCGGCCATCGTTTATTTGGGAGCTATGTGTGACAGCAGCTAGCCTACCTTAAACTAATGTACCCAACGTCACTGAGCCTTTCAAAGGGGGCTATGATATTGGGATGTGACATTAGGGCCCTGAGGGAAGGAGCAGGAGACCTCAGGGAAAACCTCCCTAAGGACCAACTGTCTCCTAGAATCAAACCAGGCCCTGGGTCACAAGATTGGCAGTGAACTTCCCAATTTCTAGGTGGAACGTGTGGCTCATCTGAACCAACTCTGCATCCCAGTTCCAAAGGACAGAGCCCCTATCAGTGCCCAGCCCCTTTTCCTGCTACACATGACCTCATTACTAGGGCTGAATTTACCTCCTTATCAAGTCCCAGCTCATTGAAAGACAGCTCATGTCCCAGGGTCCGGGCTGGCCTGGGCTTCCCTGGGAAGCAAGGCCATTTTACAGCTAACAAAGCACTTTCACATATCCAGGTACATTCCCACGCACTCCTTACAGTGGCCTATAAAGAAGGCATTACCAACCTCACCTTACCCTGCAGGAAGCTGAGGCTAAGAGAGTGTATGACTGTGACTTGCACAAAATGACAGCTCTAGAGCTAGGACAGGGCCTCTCCAGATACCTTGGCCATCTGCCTCCGGTTTCCATGGCCCATAGGGGAGATCAGTGGTCTCTAAGCCTGGGCAGGACTAGACCCTGGGGCTGGCTGGGTGAGAAAGGCTGCTCCTACCTGGTAGAGCCCGTGGTCCAGCAGGACAATCTCCACCTTTCCCGTGTCTGGCCGCTTCCGCACCAGCACATTGCCCGGGTGGGGGTCACAGTGCACGAAGCCGTTGACAAAGATCATCTCACTGTACATCTTGCCCAGGTGGCGCGAGATCTGGAAGAGAAGGGAGGTGGGTGGGAACTGACCCGCATTAACGCCTGTCTCAGAGACATCTACTCTGGTCCCTCAACCTGGTCACTGTCAAGAGGAAGGCCAGAGGGACCAAGTAGGTCTGAGCAGTCACGGTGAAAGTGATGGCTTGAGATTACGAAGTTCTTCATTTAAGCTAGAAGCTGAGTTCTCATCCAGTTCTTTTTAACTTCAGCTGCATATCAGAATCATCTGGAACCCAAAAATGTTGGGGGTGGTACCCAGGCATCAGTATTTTAAGTTCCCATGGTGATTTTAATACATGCCACAGCAGAAGAACAGCTGCTTCTAGTTTTTTTGGTGGCTGTAACACCCACCTCCCACACCCGCCCCTCCATTCTTTCCCAGTTTTTCTCTTCCCTATTTCTCTTATCAGTCCCTTTTCATTTTTTCCCCAAAGTTAAATATGGGCTGGAAAGCTGGATAGGAGGAGGCAGTCCACTGCCCCTCCTCCAAAGAGTAAGGCTAGGGGACTGAGGACCAGGAATAGGTGACCCCACCAGCTCCAGGCCAGTCCCAGGAGGACGCAGAGCTACAAGCCCTTCTCCTCTCTCCCTGCAAGCCCCTTTGCCTATAGCCCTCCCTATCAGAGCCCAATGCTAATCTGATTTATGATGTCTGCACAGAAGAAATGACACTGGAGAAGCCATTTAAATCATCCTGTCACTGCTGCTCTCCCTGCCGAGGCGGTCTTCTTATCTCTGCTCCCTTTTTATTAAAGCTAAAAGCCTCTTCCCAGCTAGGAACAGCTGCTGAATAGAGCCAGACCTGGGCCCGCAGATGGCCTGCCAATGGGTTTCCACGGGACAAAGAGAAGCTCAACCCAGAAAGCAAATGCCCAGGACACACTGCCCTTGGCATTCCTCTCAGCCTCAGCTGGACCCCACGGTCACTCACAAGCATATTCCAGCCAGAGGAGAGGAGCTGGGCCCATCAGGTGGGACACAGGGTTAGGGTCTTATTATAAAGATTCAACTGCCTTCCTTGGCCTGCAAAGTCTTGCGCCACCAAGTCCAGCCTACCTCCCTGGTCTCATCTTGCACAATGACACTCCAGCCACATTTGTTTTCTTTCTCTTCTCCAATGAGCCCCATGCCTTCCTACCTCAGGGCCTTTGCACATGATAGTCCCTCTGCCAGGAGCATTCTTCCCATCTCCCCTTCACCCAATTTGCTCCTCTTTCTTCCCATCCCAGGTCAGCATCACCTTCCTGGGGAAACCTTCCCTGACTGCCCAGATTAGATGAGGTCCTCTGGCCGTACACTCTCATAGAATGTTGTACTTTACTTTCATGACACAAGCACACTACTGTCATTATTTGATTACGGAACATCTAGCCCACTATCATAAGCTCCAAAGGTGGTGGGGATTGGCTCTATTTTGTAAAACAGCTTTGCTGAGGTGTAATTTACATACCACAGACTGGCTCTACTATGCATCCACTTGCCTGTAACAGGCCAAACATGTGAATGTGGGACTCTACCTTCAACATAAATGAGACCTTTGTCTCTGTTTTTTTGAGATGCCATGGTTCCTGCCTCTGATGTTCATCTTAACCCCATTAACCTCCCCTGAATCCCAATAGATTATAATTGGACCCATTACCAATCAAGAATAACCCTACTTTAGTAACGACAGCTACCATCCTTACTTAAAGCCCTTGAAGTAGGTACAATCACAACCCCCATGTTGCAGATGAGGAACTGAGACACATCGAGGTTTAACTTCTCCAGAGCTACATGGCTAGAAAGAGGTAGAGCCAGGATTCAGCCTCCTAGTAACCATCATTCTATACTGGCTCCCACTGCCTTCTGCACTCAACTGAACTCTGTGACTTTAAGCAAGTTGCTTGTACTCTCAGCTTCAGTAAAATGAAAATAAAAGCAATGCCACTCACAAGGGCTACCATAGGGTCAAATGAGAACATCGTGGTGCTTGGAACCTAGTGACCTCTCTTCAGTGCCCCTATTGCTCCTGATCCCTTGTAATATTCCTGAGGGAGGGCAGACTAGGTTTCATTGCACCTTTTTAAGAGATGGAGAAACCCACATTAAAGAGGTTGTCCACCATGCCAGCTCTCCAGTGCCTGATGTTTTCCTTGGGTGAAATGAATGCCCAGTGCTCAGAGTTTGTTGGCATTTGGAGCAAAACTTTGCACTGTGCCAATTTCTCAGACTCGGGCTGATCAGTCAGGTGTTTCAGAGCCTCTGTTTTATGTTACCTGGGAAAGAGGTTCCAGCCAGAGCTAGTCCTGGGAGAGCCAGCAAGTCCCCAGCTCTGTGCCCCTGGGAGCCCCTTTCGTTAGGTGCTTTGGAGCTCCATGGAGCCACACACTGAAAGGCTGTGTTTGCCAAACCAATTGCATTTATTAAGTAATAATTCATTTTTATTTGTCAAGGATGCATATAAGGTCCATCAGGGCTCCTGATTCAGCCCAAGATAAGCAGTGCAGCCAGACTGAGCTGACGGAATTCCAGCCAAAAGCAGAGAAATGACATTTCATTTAGTCTGGGCAGACCTGTCATGGGGAGATGTATGATCTCCCTTAAGCTTCCTGAAATATTGCTGATCGCTCTGGGCCCCCTATTACTACATTGAAAGATGGCTCCTGGGGACTCAGGATTGGGGTGTTCTTGCCCATGAGAGTGAGCTGCTGCTGCCAGAGGAGGAGGAGGTGCTGCCCACGGTAGCTCATATACACACGAGCAAAGCCCCCAGAGCGGCCCTCCCCATTTCAACACTCCATCTGTCAGCCCCTCCCTGCGTGTCTTTCCATTTAGGGGTTGCTCTTGATGTTCATTTTAAACAGATTTCACCAGGAAAGGCAGGTGTGCCAGGCAGAGACAGGAGGGAGAGCCAGCCTATGCACCCAGCTTCACTCTGGAGTTATCTTGGCATTGCCACTTCAGGTATGGGTGACCTGGGAGACAAGTCACCTCCCTTCGCGATCCAGGTACAAGTTTCCTTAGCTGTTAAGTGAGACTAACCCTATCTGCTCCTCTTCCTCACAGAAAAACCTCAAGATTCAAGATCAAAATGTGATCACATACGGGAAAGCAACTTTATGCACTATACCATGAGACACACAAATGTGTTTGTTTGTTTGTAATGGGGTGACTTATTATTTTAAACTTGGAAAAATATACCCATTATCACCTTCAAAGTATAATTTTCAAAACGTTTAAAGCATGACCTGCATACAAATACAGAACGAACACGTTAAAGATTAATTAACTCATCAATAAAGGATGAAATATGAAGAGAATTTTGAGGGACTGGGTGTTTATGGACATTTAAACAGGAATAAGAGTCTAAGATTCCTGAATTAGATATAAAACTGGTTCTTGTCCTACAAGGCAATAAGGAAATCATAACCTTATAGGGTTATCATAACCTTATGGGGCAGAAATTATGTGCATCTGTACTGAATAAGATCTACAGATTGACATATGACTTCAATCTGAGCCCTTAACATTTCAATAGCAAAGTCTAACAAAAGTACGACCCCCTAACCATTAAAAAATCCTCGGGTGGGGAGGGAGAGGAGGGGAGTAACTAGGGGAAGGGTTTAGTAAAGGAACTAGTATAAGTGACCCATGGACATGGACAACGGGGTGGGGATTGACTGTGGGAGAGGGGTGGGCTGTGGGGGAAATGGGGGGAAATATGGGACAACTGCAATAGAAAAAATAATAAATAAATCAAAAAAATTTTTTTAAAAGAATATCCAATGATAATACAATTATGGAGCTGGACTATCTTAGTACTATGGTAAAAAAAAAAAAATCCTCAGGTGGGCTGGTTGAGCATTGCTCAAAAATGACTTAAAAAACACTGCATTTTCCTGGCCTTATTTCTAAATTTTGGGTAATTTTTCTTTACATTTGACAGAGTTGTACTAAATAGTCTCTGGGAACCAATTTGCCCAGAAAAAGGCAGCCAGCTCTGTCCAACTCACAAAGACATCACGGGTCCCAGAAGACATCAAGGCCATCACTGGGCACACAGCCCTCTCTCCTGCCCCTTTCGTAACACTTCAGCCACGTCTCATGATTAAGAACAAACAACTGACCTTTCAGCTTTCAGCTTTCAGCTGCTGGCTTAAAGGAGGCTTAGGTGCAACTTTTTTCAGTCATCCCAAAGCCAAGTTCATTTCACACCAGCTGCCTCCACCATGCTGCCGAAGCTAGACCCCAACGAGATCGAAGTTGTGCACCTGAGGTGCACCAGTGGGAAGTGGGTGCCACATCTGCCCTGGCCCCCAAGACTGGCCCCCAGGGTCTGGCTCCAAAAACGGTTGGCAATGACATCATCAAAGCAACCAGTGACTGGAAGGGTCTGAGGGTTACAGTGAAACTGACCATTCAGAACAGACAGGCCCAGATTGAGGAAGTGCCTTCTGCCTCTGCCCTGATCATCAAAGCCCTCAAAGAACTGTGAAGAGACAGAAAGAAGAAGAAAAAAAAAACATTAAGCACAGTGGAAAAATCACTTTTGATGAGATTGCTGCCACTGCCCGACAGATGCGGCACTGATCTTTAGCTAGAGAACTCTCTGGAACCATTGAAAAGATCCTGGGGACCGCCCAGTCTGTGGGCTGCGACGTTGATGGCCGCCACCCTCACAACGTCATAAATAACATCAGCAGTGGTGCAGTGCAATGCCCGGCGAGTTGAGGAAAATATTTCAATTAAAGATCATCTGACAACCAAAAAAGGAAAGAAAGAAAGAACAAACAATTGAAAATAATGCTGCAATGAACATGGGGGTGCAGCTATCTCTTTGAGATATTGATTTCATTTTTTTGGATATATATACCCAGAAGCAGGACTATGGGATCATATGACATTAATAGTTTTATTTTTTGTTCTTTGAAGAACTTCCATACTGTTATCCATAGTGGCTGAACCGACTTACATTCCCACCAAACAGTGTACAAGGGTTCCCTTTCCTCCACATCTTCACCAACTCCTGCTGTTTTGATAACAGCCATTCTAACAGGTATGTGGTGATCTCTCGCTTAGGTTTTGATTTTCATTTCCTTGATTAGTGGTATTGAATACCTTCTCATGTACCTGTTGGCCCTCAGTATACCTTCTTTGGAAAAACGTCTACTCAGTTCCTTTAAGGCTTCCCCTTGCCCTGGTGTCTGTATAGAGGCATAAAGTGACACCTTCCTAGAACAGTAACAGGTAAGATTCTGGGCCAGACACAGTTCCAGGCGCTGTACATGGGCTTCCAGCCATCCTCTGCAGTAGACAGGTAAAGGAGGCAAGATTGCAAAAGGTTACCCTGGCCAGCAGTTCGTAAAACCAGCATCCAAACCCAGGTGGCCTGACTCCAGGGAACAAGCTCTCTATCACCAGGACATCACACCTTTCCACTCAAAGAATTTTTTGGTTGGAAGCGCCACCAAAAACTCCTAAAGGTCCCCACAGTATCCAATAAGTCGTTGCATTTGGAGAAGAGTCTCAGGGAAATCCAGGGCTGTTTGTCTAACCAAAAACACACTGGTTAAAGCAATTTTTAGAAGAAAAGTTGGTGACGAACCTTTTAATTGTTCTGTGTAAAAAGAATGTGCTACTCACATAAGTGATTTAGGCAATTACTCAATGCTTTATTCTCTAACAGTAAGCGGAGGGGGGGAGCCAGGAATCTATAAAAAGTGTGAGTAAAGAATTAATTTAGTAAGTGATATGTAAATCAAAGAGTTATTTTTAGATTTTTCTTAAAACTTGAATTGGCTGAAAGTACTTCAATTATTCTGTAATTGCATGGATTACTTATTCCCACCCCCAAGGAAAGTCTATTTATGTTCTTCGGGGGGTGGGGGAGTAATGGAAGCAAGGCCAAGATTTCTGAAAGAAACAGGAGGTTGTGTTGCAGGATATTAATAATCACATTAAGTAGCCTGGTATTAAGTATAAGGAGGTTAATAGTTCAAACTCTCTCTGCCTATCCCCCAGTTCCTGCCCACGCTTCTTTAGGCAGACCAGCAGCCTAAAAGACCAGGCCAGACCACAGACAAGAGCATTTTCCTCTCTTCCCTAAACCTTCCCCCCTAGGAACCACTCCTGGGATACATAAACCTCAATTACTTGCTGCTCTGTGGCCCAAGGCCACATCTCTTCATGGAGTGGGTCGATCTTGGACTAGCAAACGTGGAGTGAAACCCCTGAACGGGAGGGCACCGGGAACCTCTTCGACCCATGTGTGATGTTGGAAGGAGGAGGGTGCTGAGTTAATTACGGGAAGCTGGGAGAAGTACTCTAACTTTGGAGTATCTTGGTGCTGGCAAAAGCCTCTCTAGAGGAGGCTTCACCAGGGACATCACCCGAGAGCGTCAAAGGGTCCTCACTGCCGGAGGGACTGGGACTGGGTCCCCAGGGCCATGACTGTTGGAAGACGAGGAGAAGGAAGGAGCAGCTGTCGACATCTGGCTTTCCCTGCCTTGGGCAGCAATTCACTCCAAAGGCCTCTTCCACATCCTCCACCTTACCTGGCCAGTAAGAAAAAGGGGGAAAGGGTTTCTTCCCTCCATCTCTCCCCTTCTTCTGGCAGCTGTTTTCTGTGGGCCGAGGGTGGGAATTCCAGTGCGGTAACGTGCTGAGCAGGTAACGTGGACACTGTGCCAACTGCTCCGTGTGTCAGTCATCAAACGGTCCTTCAGGTCGCTCTTGTACCCCACTTGACAACAAGAAGCCGGAGCCTCCAAAGGGTGACTAGCTCCACCAGGGAGGCATAGCTGGTAAGTGTCAGAGGCAGCACCAAACGCAGGAAGGCTGAGTCCAGAGTGACACTGGTTCCCACTCCTGGCACCCCGGCTACTAGGGAGATAAACCTCCAGGAGCTCATCTTGTGCCCTCACCATACCCTCCCAATATCCCTGAGCCTCTCAAGATTTGGCCCAAGAAGTTATGGAGGGGAGGATGATGGAAGCTCTTTTCTTTCTAGTGATTTCAGTAATCAGGGTCTGCCTGCCTCTGCAGCTCCTCTTCCCCGGCCTTCAGAGCACCTCCCACCACAGAGCCAGGGAGGCCCAGTCAGTGGGACATGGCGCTGAGCAAAATATAAGTATCTTATTCAGTCCTTGGTGGCAGGAGGGGACAGGGGAAACTCTAAGGAGGTGGTGAAGGGAAGTCACTACACACTCCATCGATGAGCATCACACACAGACAACAGAGGTACGTGGACAGGAGGGAAGCAAAGAAGATTCTCAAAGATTCTTTGGAGGGAGATATGCCTCTGTGAATAATAACCTCATGAATTATAAATGACTTTTTTTTTTTTTACAGAACTTCACAGCTTGCAAATCTACACAACGACACTGTGAAGGAAGTATTGTTATCCCTTCAACTATATAGATGAGGGACTCAGACCCAGAGAGGAGGCAACTGAGGGCCCCTGGCCCCACTGAAAACAGGAGTTGGGGGCCTGAAACAGGGGGATTAGCTGAAAGATTTTCAAAGTAAGAACTAAACCCCCAGCTCCCCTTCCAACCCTGCCAGAAGTAAAAGAACAACAGGCTCTGGAGGCCATGCCACGCACCAGGAGGGCCATCAAGAACGGAGGACTGAATCACAGTCCACATAATGACCACTGGGCGCTCCCAGCCCTCTTCCCCCACCTGGCTCCCAGGTCTCTGGAACAGACAGGCTGGAGTCTTTGCAAGCCCCCCATCCTCTACCCACCCCCATTCTTTACAGACTGCAGATTTCTGCCCACCAGGCCTCCAGTTCGTGTCCTGCCAACCCCAAACTTGAGACTCTGTCACCTTTCTCAGGGCTAATTTCACACAAATTCAATTGGGCCTCCGCCTAGGCTGGGTCTTAAATACACACTCACTGAAATCCAATTAACCTTCGATAAAGGTCCTGCAATCAATAGTCATCCTGCGGTTTGATGAGGCTCCATCCAGCCTGGGAATGCGTGCTCTTGCACGACCTTTACTTTTAATGAAATCAATGACAGTCACTGTCACCAGCTCTTAAAGAGACTGGTAAATATGATCATCGGGTCAGACCCTCCATAATATCTGCTTCTGGGCTCAGAAACACAAGCAAACAAGGGCTCCTGCGGGCTGCTGGCTCCCCAAAGCTCCGTGTTCCCTGTCAGGCGAGGACACCTAGGCCGGGTTGCCTTGTGCCCAGAGGTGGAAAATATCTTAGATGCCCGGGCCCTCTGGCCTTGTGGCAGGAGATTCCTGAACTTCACTGAGTATCAGAACCCACCTGAAGAGTTGGTTAAAATGCAGATTCTTCAACCCTTCCCACCCCAGATTCTGATTAGTAAATTTGGGGTGGGGCCCAGGAATCTGCATTGTTAAATAAGCCCCTGGTGATTCTGAAATAGATTGCCCAAGTCCATGCTCCCAGCAAGCTGAGATTCACTGCACTCTCAAATATCCAGCTAACCCAAAAACCTTCAATAAGAAAATTGAGGCCCAGAGAGGGACAGTGATTGTCCAAAATCACACAGTGAGCCACTGGTAGAGCTGAAGTTTGAACCCAGGTCTCTTGCTTCGTAAATTGGAGTTCCCACACCCTACCCCCATCCCCAGGATTTGACCCTTGTCACTTTCATATGTCCTTTATACTTCCCTCCCTAGGGAACACAGATAGCCAGGCTGTCCTCAGGAGGAAGAATCACTCCAGGGATGGGCCCCCTGGGTCCCACAGTCCTAGAGACTTTAGAACCTCAGAGACCTGTTAGAAACGTTCAGAATATGGTTTCTTTCACACTCTGTGTGTATGTGCATGCTCATACACACACATACGCACACCATCAGTCATCCATGAGGCCTATGGCTTTGACACTGGTTGGTAAAAGACATAATAGATTGATTTCTACAAAGCAGGGCCCATTGCTGGCCTACTTCCAGCATCACCAATGGTCCATCACAACACAGTGGAGCACATGGCCCACAGCGCTCTATCCAGCCTGGGTTTTCTGTGGAAGTATTTAATGACATCGTCTCAGAATAACCAAAGAGCTTCCTGGGTCATACAAATGCTAGAAGCCAGGTGCAGGGGATTAAGGAATTAAGTATAATAATTGATTCCTTAGGATTTCCTAAGAAATTAAAACAGTATGGTATTACTGTAAGGGTAGACCCATAGACCAATGGAAGAGAACAGAGCTTCCAAAAAAGACCCACAGCTGACTAATGACAAAGATGCCAGACCCAAAAGACTATACTGTATGATTCCATTTACACAAAGTTCAGTAATGTGCAAAAGTGATCTATGGTGACAGAAGTCAAGGTGAGGGCATCGGCTGGAAGAGGGCATGAGGGAGCCTGCCCGAGGGCAAGAAACAATTTGCATAGTTACCTGGCTGGTGATTGCATGATATACTCATATGAAAACTCACTGAAGTGGACGATTAAGATCTGAGACCTTATGTGAGTTAGGTGTCTGAGTCTTTGATTCTTCATCTGCAAAATGGAGACAATAAGACCTCCCTCCTGAGGTTACAGTACAGAAAGGGCCTGGCACAGAGAGTCAGGCAGTCGGTAAACATTCATGTAAAAGGAGGTAAAGGAGGAAAGGACAGAGCCCAATGGTGATAATAATGACGAAAACAACAATAATCAACTAGTTACTGATTCTGAGCACTAACCATGTTCCAGGCATTACGCTAAGCACTCCTTGTGCACTGACTCAGTCCTCACATCTCTACCCAATGGAACAATGTTTGTAAGAGACGGGTGAAAAGACTCTTGACGTAAGCTGGAGAGAGAGGGGCTGCAGCCAGATACCACCTGGGCAGCCAGGTAAAGTTTCTCAGCCAGTCCTCCAGCTCCTGCCTTGCAGAGTTACTAATGTGGCCATCAACCAGGTGGCCCAGATTCCACTGCAGCCCAAGGCCAATGCCTGGGAGGGAGATGGAGACCATAGAGAAGTAAGGACTTTGAAATCATACAGACCTGGGTTCAAATCCTGGCTCTGCTTCTGCTAGCTGTGTGATGTGGGGCAAGTGGCTTAAGCTCTCTGAGCTTTAGCTTTCTCATCTGCGAATGGCGTTAATTATATATCCTTGGCAGGACAGTGGTAAGGAGTAGAGACTATATGTGTCACATGCTTGGCACATATTAGTTACATATAATAATTACTGTTATTGTTGTTTTCCCAAGTCCTCCGATATCAGCTTGCCAAACTATGTATGTTCACAGAAAACCAATACTTTATGCCAGCCCTGCCTCACAGAAGCCAGCCCAGGGCATGAGGCTGGTTTATTTTCCCAATGACTAATTCACAGGGTGAAAACACAGGTTCCACTCTGCACAGACGCGGATCTTGTCTGCCCTATGGAGTCAGGAGCAGATGAGAACCTGCCTCAGCTCCCACCAACCACCTCCAGCCGAACTGTCCCCTCCTCCCAAGCTCCACACTCAGCCACAAACAAGCAGCTACACCAGAGCACATCTTTGTTTGTATTGTACTTGTCTTTGAAATCAAAGCTGCCTCTGGTTAAATGCCATTACTGCCTGAGCCCACTGGATCCAAAGAGATTAATGGATTTGGGGGTGCCGCCCAAATGAAAATTCCACTGCAGCTGGCGTGCTGGTAACCTGGGGTAGGGTCATGGGAAGGGAGAGAGGCCTCCGGGATCTTTCCTGATCAGCAGGCACACAGATGCTTCCCTTTAAGGCTGTTGAAAAAAAGCCAAAGGTCACCTCTCCCACCCCTTTTTCCACTGGATCCAAAGGTTTTGTACTCAAGGGTCCTGGTGAAAAAAAAGACTCCTAGCTAGATGCAGAACATACTCCCACCCCAACCAACAGGGAAAGAGATGGGCAAGCAGATCTCCTCCCTCCGCTGCAGGCAGCTCTGCCCACCCTCCCCAGGCCCACCCTAGAAGCTGACAGCGAGGGAAGCAGGGTCAGAAGCCCCAAGTCATGCTGCTGGCCACATGACCTTGGAAAAGACATTTGCTCTCTCCCTCTGAACTTCTCTCCCCATCTGTAAAGTGGAGGGCTGAATTAGAACAGAAAGTTTTCTTATCCTTTGCCCCCAAGCAGAATTCTTCCAGGAAAGCCCAACGGTTGTGCATATAACTCCAACATAGGCTGTGAGCGCCTTAAGGAAGGGAATTGTGTCTGATTCCCCTCCAACCTCCACACCTAGGACACAGCAGGGGCTGTAAAAATGATGAACATTGTTGGAAAGTACAAATCCATCCCAAACTGTGGGACCCTATGGTGACCAAGAAGAAGAAAATGAGTTCCAGGCTCCACCACAGGGCCGGCTTTCCCTGAGACCAGTGGGGTGGCAGACAGGAGCCCCTTTTTTCCTGTTTCTTTGAAGTGGAAACAGTTGGCTACTGCCGTCCCCTTTTTGCCTGATACCTGCAAATCTGATAAGTGGCAGGGAGAGGGGGGTGGGGCAAGGAAGGGGGGGTTGTCCGGGCCCCAAGAGGCAGAAGGATGAAATCACATGGATTTCACACCTCCACTCTCTGTGGCTACTCAGCCCCGTGGAGCTCAGATGGTACAAGAAGACAATCACTTGTCCAGGCACGAACTGTAAGGAGGGGCTCAGTGCATGCCTGCACCCCATCTGTGTGCTGACAACCCCCACTTTAGGAGACAGAGTAGAGGGTTGTACCAAATGACCTGGAAGGATGCTTTGTACTCAGATTTTATTCTTCAGACAACAGGCCCCATTCCAGGGCGGTGAGACCTCACCTGGGCACACCTGCCCTTGCTAGGCAGCCCCTACCAAGCCTGTGTGCCTGGCACAGCAGCCGGGAGCTCTCAACCTCACCTCATTGACGTCAATCTTGCTCCTCTCCATGTAGTCTCGATCATTGACCTGCCCGCCTTCCACGAACTCCATCAGAAGGACACGCTTGGTGGACAGCTCCCAGTAGATTTGGGGGACCTGGAAAAGGAAAGGGCAGGTCAGAAAGGTCTGGAGGGCTGGGAACTGTGGGTGGGCAAGGACCTCCAGGAGGTGCAGTGAGCCAGGAGACAGCAGACACCCCTCCCAGGAGCAGGAGAAGGCCTGGGAGGGACGTCCTCAGTGACCGGTGGGAAAGAGGGAGGCAGGACAAGAGAGAAGTGCCACTCTGCCTCCACCAGCCGAGCCCCCTAGCCCCCTCCTTTAATGACCCCTCCTGCTTGGGGACCAGAGAATGGCTTCCCTGTTCTCCTTGGTGCCTTGCAGACAGGATTAAAAGCCAAACTTAAAATTGGGACTTCGGGGGAAATGTGTAGATCCTCTCATACCTGAGCAAGAGTTGGTATTAAAAGCTACTTCCCTCTCTCACGAGGCCCAGCTCAGGCTTCTGACATGAACCCCAACCCTCTGCCTCAGTTTCTACACCTGTGCCATTGGTGTATTGTGCCTATGTATGAATGCATAAATGCATGAATGAATGCATGTTTCTCATGCCCATTTCTGACACACAAGAGCCAGTGGCAAAGAGGGCCAGCTCTTAACCCAACACCTATTTCCAACCCTCCTCTCTCTTCCCCAGTGACAGGAAAAACTGCATACTTTCCCTACCGGCCTTGTCACAGGCATGGACATGTGACACAGCTCTGACTTATGAGAACATAAGCAGAGGCCTACCAGGAGGTCTGGGAAGGATTTTATTTTCCAAATTTTAAAAAGGGGGATGTTTGTAGATGATGCAACTCTACTTACTCTGCAGCAGCTATCTTGCAACATGAGGGAAAGTTCAAGAAAATCAGAGATGCCAACCCTGATATTGTTACAGCACTAAGACAATATCGGCAGGCAACTTTTGAAGCCTTCTTGCCACGTGGGGAAAATAAATCCTTTCTCGTTTAAGACCCTCTAAATCAGTCTGACAGTTACCTGTAGACAAATGCATTTCTAACTGATATGCTCTCCAACACCCTCTGACTGTGAGAACACCCAATTGCCAGAACGGGAACAGATCTCCCGAAGAACAGGCAAGAGACTGGCTGGCACCATGGGCCACTGGGCTGCCATGTCAGTGAGAGACACCCATCAGTGCCACCACCGCTATGAAGGAGGGATCCCTGAACATCAGCATGTCACGTCTCCCCAACAACTTGATGGGTTTATTTCTACTTGCAAACAAAGAAAAAACAGAAGCTAAGTCAAATGTTAGGGGGAATAAAGACTTCCTTTATCCTGAATCCCAACTCACCTAGCAGTAAGATAGCAGGCCTGAAGTCAAAAAAACCTGCTCTCTGGTCCTCACTCTACTAATAATGTTGTGTCTTAGTCAGGCCCCTGAGCTCCCCTACACCTCAGTTGTCCTCATCAGAAAGGAGGCTGTTCCTGCCCCGTCTCAATACAGAGTCTGAGTGTAATTAGGGCCTGGGTTTCCTGGAACAAAGGTTCCATGTAATCAAGGTGTCATTGGGTTTGTTATTTTCCTGCAGTTTTTGCCATTTGAAAATCTGGGCCAACAAAGAAATCTGTGATTCTTTGTTACTTTGAACTTAAAATCCAGTCTTGTTAGGCTTTTTTTTTTTTTCTCTCTCTTCCATCCTCACCTGAGGATAGATAAGTTTATTTATTTTAGAAGGGGAGTGAGGAGGGAGAGAGAGACAAACAGACAGACAGCGAAACATCAATGTGAGAAGGAAACATTGGTAGGTGGCCTTTCATATGTGCCCTGACCAGGGGTCAAACCCACAACCTAGGTATGTGCCCTAACCGGGTATCGAACCTGCAATATTTTGGTGCATGGGACAATGCTGCATCCAACAGAGGCACCTAGCAAGGGCTGCTCAGCAGTTTTTAAAAGGTATCTTTAAAAATATAAGTGCAAGTTTGCAGCTGTGTTTTGTGGCTTCCAAATGAAAGGGACATATTTTGGGGATAAGTTCTTCCCTCAGTGTGTTTGGAACTGAAGCTTGGCAGGGGGCACTTGGGACTCTGGATACAGGCTGTCAGACCCCCATCTGGGCCTACCTGGGGCAATGTGGAAGCAGCAAGGAAAGAGCCACTGATGGAAAGAGAAACCCAAAGACTTTCTGGGCTTGTCAACCAGGATCTGGGGTGTGTTGGGTTTCCCCCTCCACCACCTTCTCCCCACTTCCCCCGAAACACAGCCAATGCAGTCTGACAACAGAAGGTATCCCCTGCTCCGGTGGCTTAGATCTGAAATGATGGAAATATTGAACCTGGGAGACAGAGGTGTTTGCCAGGGGACCTCAGCGAGGACATGGCCCCTCAATGGATGTAACACAGAAATGACTGCAAATGCAAAACTGCTCCCTGCTTAGGTAGGAGAAACTTGACTTGACAGGGGGGCTTGACATTAAATTGCCACATGGGCAGGAGGGTTTGGGGTGTGAGGTGAAATTCACTTCACCCAAACACCCCTGTTTCACTACTGATCCTTCTTTGGCTTCTATCAAGGACAGGAAAGATGAAAGAGAAAAATATTAAGGAGGTAATAAGAAACACTGTCCCACACTCCCCTCCTAATAAAACTAAACCCTGGGAGGCTCATGGCCAGGGCATCTGCTGACCCCACAGGCCAGGTCATACCCTGGCCATTGTGACCTCTGCATCCAGGGTCTCCTGTCACAAAGCAGAGGCCTCACTCCTGTGGCCTCTACCTGTGCCCACAATAGGGCCAATCCTGACCTCAAGAAAAAGAGTACAGATTATGGAAAGTTCCAGCTCAAGACCCTGGGCCTCAGACTCATAGCTGGCTTCCGCTTTGTTTCCATGTTTTGGGCAACACACCTGTGAAGCCAGCCCTGGCTTGTCTGGACAGCACCCATCACCCAGAGCCACAGCCCTCCCATCTCCCAAGCCCAGAAAAATGGAGCACAGATTCAGTGTCAGACTACAGGGCTGCAGCCCCAGTTCTGCCACCTCCAAGCTCTGGGACAGTGGCTACGTTTTATAACCTCCCCACCTATAAGATGGTGAGGATGATTACAATGGAAGCACCGCTCCCTGCTTCCTAGTGGTATATGTGGATGGACACCTGGTGCTCGACACAGAGGCACTCACCCAGCAGCTGCTGGACAAACATCAGCTGCCATATGACAGCCAGGTAGCATTTCACATGTAGTCCTGACATACAACCACAGCTCAGAGTTAATATTACAGACAGTTCAGCATCATTTAGATCTTCCCCACAAGTTACTACATGGGCAGAATAGCAGTGATTTAACATGTAGGCTCTGGAGCAGGCTGCCTCCACTCAGAGCCTGCCTCTGCCCCTGAACAAGAAGCTGTGAGACCTTGGGCAAATGGTTTCATCTCTTTGAGGCCCAGATTTCTCATTGGAGACATGGGGCTAATAATGGCATCTCCCTTGTGGGACTATTATAAGGATTAAGGCGTAAACACATGTAATGCACTTTAAAAGTGATCTAACACAACATACGCATATAAACAATCTTAACTAATATTAATTATTATACATCAGTGGTTCTTAATTGCTGAGACTCTTAAGAGGCTATGGCACGTCTCCAAAAGAAGGCACATCATCTAACAAGGTTTGTCCACAATGTCCAGAGAGTCGCAGGCTCCTAACCTCACATTAAGAAATTGTGGAGAGACTGGGACACAATCTGACACCACCAGGGCAGATCCAGGAAGTGCAGATCAATCTAAGAAGCAGCAACAAACAAGAAGGGTCACAAAAATGGGGAGGTGGGGAAACAATCCCCCATCGAAAGGAAAGGAGGAATCCCCAGAAAGAGTGCTTAATGAAATAGAGGAAAGAAAACTATCAGACATGGAATTCAAAACATGGATTATAGGGAAGATCAATGAGATCAATGAGCTCAAAGAAAACTACAAAGAACTCCAGGGAAACTACAAGGAACTTACTGAGAATTACACCAACATGAAAAAGCACATAGAAGCTATCAGTAAGAGCCAGAAGGAAATGAAGAATATAATTTCTGAATTGAAGAACACAGTAGAAGAAATTAAAAGCAGACTAGAGGAAGCAGAAAATCAGATCAGTGAGCTGAAGGACAATGTAAAAAAAAATTCCCAGAGTGAAACAAAATGAAAAAGAATGAAGAGATTTTAAGAAACCTGCAGGACAACATGAAAAGTAATAATATCCATATCACAGGAATACCAGAAGGAAATGAAGAGCAAGGGATAGAAAGCCTGTTTGAAAAACTAATTACAGAAAACTTCAGTAACTTGGTGAGAGAAAAAGTCATACAAGTCCAGGAAGCACAGAGGGCACCAATGAAGATGAACCCCAACATGCTCACTTCAAGTCACATCATAATTAAAATGGCAACATTCAAAGACAAAGAGAGAATCCAAAAAGCAGCAAGAGAGAAATAGCTAATAACATACCAGGGAGCCCCAATAAGGCTATCATTAGATTTCTCAACAGAAACACTACAAGCCAGAAGAGAATGGCAAAAAATATTCCAAGCAATGAAAAACAAAGGCCTATACCCAAGACTACTCTACTCAGCAAGGCTCTCATTCAAAATGGAAGGTGAAATAAGGAGTTTCCCAGACAAAAGAACACTAAAAGAATACATCTCCACCAAACCAGCGTTGCAAGAGATGCTAAAGAGTCTGCTTTAAGAAGATGAAGAAACAAAGAGAGACAAAGAGGAGCACAAGTACAAAGGGGGAAAACAACAATGAATAAGTACCTATTGATAATAACCTTACATGTAAATGGATTAAATGCTCCAATCAGAAGACATAGGGTGCCTGAATGGATTAGAAAGCATGACCCACATATATGCTGTCTACATGAGACCCACCTTAGAACAAGAGATCTACACAAACTGAAAGTGAAGGGATGGAAAAAAGTATTTCAAGCAAAGGGACATGAAAAAGAACTGGGGTAGCAATAATTATATCAGACAAAACAGATTTCACAGCAAAGGCCATAAAAAGAGACAAAGAGGACATTTCATAATACATAAGGGAAAAATCCATCAAGAAGATATAACCCTTGTAAACATATATGTACCCAAGATAGGAGCACCTAAATATCTAAGAATTTTTTAAAAGACTTCAGGAAGGATATAGACAGCAACACACTCATAGTAGGGGACTTTAACACCCCATTGTCAACAATGGACAGATCTTTGAAGCAAAGAAATACCAAGGATATTGAGGTATAGAACAATACTCTAGATCAAATGGACTTAGTTGATATATAGAGAACTTTTCACCCCAAAGAAACAAAATATACATTCTTTTCAAGTGCACATGGAACATTCTCAAAGATAGGCACATGGTGGGACACAAAACAGGCCTCAACAAATTCAAGAAAACTGAAATTATATCAAGCATGGTCTCAGATCACAATGGCTTGAAACTGGAAATCAACCTCAAGGAAAAAACTCAAAAACATTCAAACTCATGAAGAATGAATAACATGCTATTAAATAATGAATGGGTTAACAATGACATAAAGGAAGAAATCAAAAAGTTTCTGGAAACAAATGATAATGAACACAAAACAACCCAAAGCCTATGGGATATAGCAAAAGCAGTCTTGATAGGAAAGTTCATAGCAATACAGGCCTACCTAAAAAGGATAGAAGAATCTCTAATAAGAAAAATCTAACCCTACAGCCACAAGAACTAGAGGAACAACAACAAACAAAGCCCAGAGCAAGTAGAAAAAAAAATTGTCAGGATCAGAGCAGAATTAAATGACATAGAGACTAAACAAACAATTCAAAAGATCAGTAAAACCAGGAGCTGGTTCTTTGAGAAGATAAACAAAATTGACAAGCCTTTAACCAGGCTCATCAAGAAAAAGAGAGGATCCAAATAAATAAAATCAGAAATGAAAGAGGAGAAATCACAACTGATACCACAGAAATATAAAGGATTGTAAGAAATTACTATGAACAACTGTATCACAAGAAATTTGACAACCTAGATGAAATGGACAAATTCCTGGAAACATATAGTCTTCCAAAACTGAATCAAGAAGAAGCAGAAAGCCTGAACAGACCAATAGCAACTAGTGAAATTGAAGCAGTAATCAAAAAACTCCCAGCACACAAAAGCCCTGGACCGGATGGCTTCACGGGTGAATTTTACAAAACATTTAGGGAAAAACTAACTCCTTTCCTTCTCAAAAGATTTCAAAGAATCCAAGAAGAGAGAAAACTCCCAAACTCTTTCTATGAAGACAGTATTACTCTAATTCCAAAACCAGGTCAAGACACAACAAAGAAAGAAAACTACAGGCCAATATCGCTGATGAACATACATGCTAAAATCCTCAACAAAATATTGGCAAACCAGATCCAGCAACACATTAGCAAGATCATACACCATGATCAAGTGGGATTCATCCCAGTGATGCACGGATGGTTTAATATTCACAGATCAATAAACATAATACAACACATAAACAAAATGAAAGACAAAAACCACATGATCATATCAATAGATGCTCAAAAAGCATTTGATAAAGTACAACATCCATTTATCATGAAAACAGTCAGCAAAATGGGAATAGAGGGAGCATACTTCAACATAATAAAGGCCATATATGAGAAACCTGAAGCCGATATCATACTCAATGGGCAAAAATTGAAAGCATTCCCCCTGAGATCAGGAACAAGACAAGGATGTCCACTCTCTCCATTCCTATTCAACATAGTCTTGGAAGTTCTAGCCACAGCAATCAGACAAGTAAAAGAAATAAAAGGCATCCAAATTGGGAAAGAGGAAATAAAACTGTCATTATTTGCAGATGACATGATAGTGTACATAGAAAACCCTATAGACTCCACAAAAAAAACTACTTGACCTAATAAGTGAGTTTGGCAAAACAGCAGGGTACAAAGACAATATTCAGAAATCAAAGACATTTCTGTACACCAAGAATAAAATATCAGAGATAGAAACTAGAAAAAAGAATCCCATTTACTATAGCAACAAGAAAAATAAAGTACCTAGGAATAAACTTAACCAAGGAGGTAAAAGACCTGTACTCAGAAAACTACATAACACTGAAGAAATAAATTAAGGAAGATACAAATAAATGGAAGCATATACCATGTTCATGGATGGGAAGAATAAACATCATTAAAATGTCCATCCTACCCAGAGCAATTTATAGATTCAATACAATCCCTATTAAAATACCAATGACATATTTCATAGACCTAGAACAAATACTTCAAAAATTTACATGGAACCAAAAAAGACCCTGAACAGCCACAACAATCTTGAGGAAGAACACAGTAGGAAGAATCACAATATCTGATACCAAACTATACGACAAGGCCATGGTAATCAAAATAGTCTGGTACTGGCATAAGAACAGACATATAGATCCATGGAACAGAATAGAGAGCCCAGAAATAAACCCAGGTCTATATGGTCAACTAATATTTGATAAAGGGGGAATGAACATAAAATGGAGTGAAAAGAGCCTCTTCAACAAATGGCGTTGGGAGAACTGGACAGGGACATACAAAAAAAAAAAAGAAAGAAAGAAAGAAACTAGACGACCAACTTACACCACACACCAGAATAAACTCAAGATGGATCAAAGACTTAAATGTAAGATGTGACACCATAAAAGTCCTAGAGGAAAACATAGGCAGGAAAATTTCAGATATCCCATGCAGCAATATTTTCAACGATATATCTCCTAGGCAAGGGAAATAAAGGGAAGAATAAACAAATGGGACTATATCAAACCAAAGAGTTTCTGCTCAGCAAAAGAAAACATCAGCAGGATAAAAAGAGAACCAACCATATGGGAAAATATATTTGCCAATGATACCTCAGACAAGGGATCGATCTCCAAAATATATGAAGAACTTATATGACTCAACACCAAGAAGACAGACAACCCAATTAAAAAATGGGCAAAGGACCTGAAATAACACTTCTCCAAAAGGACATACAGAGGGTCCATAGACATATGAAAGAATGCTCAACATCACTAGCCATCAGAGAGATGCAAATAAAAACCACAATGAGATACCACCTCACACCAGTCAGAATGTCCATCATCAACAAATCAACAAACAACATTTGCTGGCGAGGATGCAGAGAAACAGAAACCCTGGTGCACTGCTGGTGGGAATGCAGACTGGTGCAGCCACTATGGAGAACAGTATGGAATTTTCTCAAAAAACTAAAAATGGAACTGCCTTTTGAACCAGCCATTCCATTGCTAGGATTTTATCCAAAGAATCCTGAAATACCAATTCAAAAGAACCTATGCACCCCTATATTCATAGCAGTGCTATTTACAATAGCCAAGTGCTGGAAACAACCTAAGTGTCCACCTGTAGATGAGTGAATCAAAAAACTGTGGTACATTTACACAATGGAATACTATGCAGCAGAAAGAAAGAAGGAACTTCTACCATTTGCAACAACATGGATGGAACTAGAGAGAATTATGCTTAGCAAAATAAGCCAGGCAATGAAAGAAAAATACCATGTGCTATCACCTATTACAGGAGACTAATGAACAACACAAACAAATAAGCAAAACTGAACCAGAGGCATGTAAACAAGGAGCAGACTAACAGCAACCAGGGGGGAGGTGGGAGGGAGAGAAGGGGGTAAGAAGGGGAAGGGTCTAGTCAAAGAAGATGTATAAATGACACATGGGCATGGACAACTGGGTGGAAACTGACTGCGGGAGAAGGGGTGGGCAGGGTAGGGGGAAGCAATGGGGAAAAAAGTGGGACAACTGTAATAGAAAAATGAACAAAAAATTTTAGTGGGGGAAAAATAATGAAAGCAAAATAAATTAATAAATGAGCCAACAAATCCCCCCCCACACACACACACAAAAAGAAACTGTGGAGTTGGGGTGGTGTACACACAATACAATACACAGATGATGTGTTATAGAATTGTACATCTGAAATCTATATAATTTCATTAACCAATGTTACCACAATAAATTCAATAAAAATTTTAAAAAGAAGGAACCAGGGAGTTGCCCTACTGAAGAGATGATGCCCTCACCAATACCCACATCCATATGTAGAGACACACCCCCACCTCTTCCAGTCCCAAACTCTGTGGTTATGAGGCTTCTCCCTCCTACCTTGTGCTACCTGTCTCCCAGGTCAGTCACAGACCTCTCTGCTTGCCCTGCCCCTTCTCCCAGTACACACACTCTGATGCCACATTCACAAACGCCCTGGTCTTGACCGTTCAGCCTGGCTGCCTCCTCACCATCTCCCAGTCTCCCCAACATTGTGTTTGCATTCAGTGCTTGTCTGAGGCTCAGAGATTTATAGCATAGGGCTGAGGTTATTAAACCCCACTGGAAGAGCCTCACGCACTGAGAGGTAAACTCTTTGCTGAGGCTTAATTATGCACAGATGTTGTGATGGGCTGCCAGTGTGCAAAAGCTATCTATCTCCAGTTTTAAAACCCGAACTGGATTTGCAGCACAAAATTTGCTTCCCACTTGTTATTTGTTTAGGCAAAATTAAGTCCTCAGGAGCCTTAATTCTACCATTGTCTTAGGAATGGTGTGTGGGTTTTGGAAGCAGTAGGTCAAATCGTTACATTAATTATTTACCCATTTGGCATCCTCATTTTAAAATTTTGTGCTATTATTATTATTACATGTCTTGGTCTGGCAGATGCTAGTTGGCCTCAGCCAGGGGACAATTTTGCTGTTTCCATGGGAACTGTGGAGGAGATGGTTCTGTTTGTCTGGCTCCTAGTTCTAGCTCTGAAGAGCACCCCTGCTGCGTAAGAGGCAACAGAATGTCCTCAGACAAGTACCCAAGTTGAAGTCAGAAAATCTGGGTTGCAGCCTGAGCATCTCTACTCTGACTGCCATCTACAAAATAGGATGAAGGTTATTGCGAGGATTTGATGTTATCGCGCCTGCATAGTGCTCACTGCAGCAAAAGAAACATTCAGTAAGCATTGCCCACTCCCTTGTATGATCAACACTCCTTGTTATCCCACTCTGAGCTCCATGTCCTGGGTGGAGTTAGGTACCTCCTCTTGGGCATCCACAGAAAAATAGATAAGTACGTCTCTGTCATAGCATAACCAACTTGTATTGCAACACATTTGTGTATGTTGCCAACCATCTCTTACTCGTCTACACATGCTCCAGCGCCCAGCACAGCAACAGGCTCAGGAAGTGCTCAATAGATGTGGGATAAAGGAATGAAAGAAATGGGATATGCAAGTGGAAGCTTATTTCAGACTCCACAGCACCAGGCAATTCGTTGATGTTATGACCTGTCTGAGAGAGCCACGTGTTCACTGAGCTGGTGATTTGAACCTCAAGGCTGGGGCAGTGTTACCAGATCTGGTCTGTGCACCTGGAAGTACAGGCACAAGAGGGTCTATACATCCACGTCTATGTGGCGGCCAAGAAGAAGCCAGCCAAGCATACTTGGGGCATCTAGACAGACCTGACTCCCAACTCATTCAAAGAGCTCAGCGTTGCCAGTGGCTACACCTTCCTCTAAAAGCAATGTGTCAAAGTGCGACCTCATCACCACAGCTATGGCTTTTCCTCTCATCAGGCAAACCTTACAATTCTTAGTAGCCAGTGCAGACACGCCCTCAGTCTCCCCACCTCTGTTAATCAATCCAGACAGCAGAAGCATAAACCTACCACCATTTCTCATGATGTCTACTAAGCCGTATGAACACTAGTTCAGAGCAAGAGACCTTCCCATCAATGTCCTGAGATACCCTCCCCAAGAGGAGTGCTGCTGGACAGCCCTGGAAAAGCTCCTAAGTGCTTTGCAATTCCCCCTCCCACCTTCCCCAGGCCTCCTGAGGGAAGAGAGAAGGGCTGATCTCTTCTGAGAGGTAAAAGCCATCCTTTCTGTATAGACCACCACAGGGCCCCAACCCCTCCGCCATGAAGAGGTGCCCCTGGGTAAACGGATACAAAGCCCGCTGAGGATTAAGTACATTAGAGCAGCAGTGTGGATGTACATCTCATTCCAACCCCTATGTGCCCTGTGGGGAACACCAGGACATTCCTCAAACACCAGCTCCAGTGCCAGCTCCTCAGCAGCCTTCCTGCCCTGATGGCCGTGGGAGGCACTTCTTCTGAATCATTAGAGTACTTACCAGCAGGACCTCTCACAAAGCTGCAACTTCATATTGTTTGATATGTTTCCCACAGCAAGTGTCTTCTATTATACAGGCAGTTCTGCTATAATACTTAAAAACACAAATGTGTTCCAATGCTAGTGACATACTAGGGAACAATCTGACCATAGTGCAAATTTTGCATTTGTTTGTGTGTGCTCTCATCCACAAGAAATACCATGTGAACACAGAGCACTCCATCCAGCGGAACCACACCACCCAGGAAAACACAAGACACACGTATCTCAAACATCACCATGTGTGATACGGGTCACCCCAACCCACACCTGTGTCACAACTCCTGTCCAATGTCAGGCGACCCTCCTTCCACCACCTCACAACTTGCAAGGGGTAACTCTCCTGATGCCCACTTCGCACGCAGATGTCAAGGTGAAGGACAATGTGTCCTGGGGTCTTATATATTTCATAGCTATTGAACATGTGTAAAACTATGCTACCATTTTTATTAGATTCCTATCTTGTTTTATTTCCTGTGTCACTGGTGATATTTCTGAGTGTTTTAAGCATAATTTATTTTTCCCATGAGCCGTGTGGTTTCTGTTGCGTGACTTTGCATACAGGAGATATTTCTAAGAACACATACGTTTGTTACAGCAGAACTGACTGCGTAGTAAATGAGCTAATGTAATATATGTAAAGCGGTAGGTACAGTGGCAGAGTACAGTAGCATTAGCTACCATCAGCATCATCACCATGACTCCCTGTTTCACGGAGGCAGAGACTGTAGCTTACAGGCCTTTGGCTAGCACTCAGTGTCTTGAATCTGTAGGTCATTCAGTAAACATCTGTCTGATCCACTGACAGGGCAACAATGACATTTGGTATTTCCTTGTAATGTTGCCTTCAAGGGCTTCAATGTTCATTATTCAGGAAGATGTCCCTATTCGTGTCCTGTAAGGCGGGATACTCAGGGCTGCGATCAGTCTTCCCCTACATTCTCCCCCCAAACCGCCATGCCCCCACGGCCCTGCCCCCCCCTACCTTTAGGAACTCAAAGTGCTTGAGCATTTGGGCTACTTTCTCCGCATTCCTCCCTTCGTTGAGGAAATCCAGCTCCAAAGGCAGATTCTTCTTGGCTTCATCCACCAGCCACATGAACTCAAACTCTGGAAACAGCTGTTTGACAGCCAGGACGAGCACCTGAAATCCACCAAGCACCCCATCAGTCAGCTCCTAGCACCCCACCAAAGCACCCTGCCCTCCTGTCTAGGTCTAAATGTAGACAACTCCCCAGATTTCCCCTGGAGTAAGGGTAGGTGGGAAAATGGCTCCCCTGGGGCCCATCACTGTAGTCCAAATCCAAGATGATAAAAAGCCAACAGCCACCAGCAGTAACAACAACCACCATTTGCTGAGCGCTCCCCACGTGCCCAGCACTGGCTCAGCACTTTACTGAGTTACTCCACTTCATTTTCACAGCTCTGGGAGGCACATAGCTCATACTCTTTTCATCTCCCCATTTCACAGATGAGGAAGTTGATGCTCTGACAGCTTATATGATTTTTCTGAATTTGTCCAGCGAGGAAGCAGAAATAGAATTCCACGTGGGTCTCCCCAGCCCCCAAACCCTCACTCTGGACATGGGCCCTTTGCGAGGTTAATTATGCTTAGATAACGTTGTGAAGGTGGGGCCCCTATGATTGGATTAGTATCCTTACAAATAGAGACCAAAGGTCACTTTCTCTCTGCCATGAAAGGACAGGGGGAAGGGAGCCATCTACAAGTCAGGAAGAAAGTCCACCCCAGGAACTGAATCGTCCGACCCCTTGATCTTGGACTTCCAGCCTCTGCAACTGTGAAAAATAAGTGTCACAATTTAAGCCTCCTAGTCAGCGGTATTTCACGATGGCAACCCTAGCAGACTAAGACCCCATCCAGTCTCCCCAGGAGGATTTACTGAGCCCCACCTAGGAACCTTGGCTTGGCTTCTTTTTGTCCTGGTCTATAATTTTACACCCAATCCTGTTAGGCACAATAGGTACAAAAGAAATAAAGCTAAAGCAGAGCCATTAACTGCAAAGCATTTATGGTTTTGTTTTTGTTTTTAAACATAAGTCCTAGGCTGTGTATCAGACACCATTCTAAAAGAATCATCACACAGGGTTATTATATTCACTTTCTCTCAAGACTCTTTTTCATTTCATTTGGCTGCAGTCTAATTTCTTTTAAGTCTTGTCTAGTCTTTCACGGGCTACACCTGTGACCTTATGATAATCGATTTAGTTTGTTTTGTTTCTGTTTGTGTCACAGGAAACTAGAGCAGCGGAGGCAACAGCTAGGCCCAGACTACATGTGTCAGACCCAGACACCTGGGCACAGCGTCCTCCAGGCATCGCATCTCGTCATCATGCCCTCAGATGGCCCTTAGCTGCCGCCCAAGGGGAGGCAGAGCTGGTGCATAGGAAACAGAGCACCTGTCCAGGCCTGGGCCAGGGGCACACACGTCATCTTAGGTACCTGAATTCCCCTCGGGGCTCTGAGTTTAGGCAAGACATCTCTTCAGACTTCTGCTCCAGCCTAAATTCTAGACGTTCTCACCCAGTAGTGATAAGGGAAAGAGCCACAAGGAAGCTGAGTCATTTGTTCCATCAATGTTTCTGATTACCTCCTAGGTAATGACCCTGGGCCAGATGTGGGTATACACAGGAAGTCACATGCACCCTAATGGGGTCTATACCTGGGGAAAAGGCTTCTGGCCAAACATTAAATCCTCATCATTTACTGTGTGGTCACTGTTACTTGTGAAATTTTTAATTTTCATTAATGTCCAAACAGCACTGATAGGCACTTTAAAGAGTTTTCTGTTACTCACCAATTACATAATTCTTACTAGTACTATTGGTTATTATTAATACCTAATGTCATTAATCATAAAAGCAGTCAAAGATTTTATTGACCGATAGTAATTGCTAATAACTAATTAGTAAAATGATTCATAACCCCTAAAAAACCTAGACAGTACTCATAAAGCTGGTTTCTTAAAGCATTCTGTGGGTAGAGGGTGAGTTACTCTGTTTGAATGGAAGTCGATGGTTCTTAGTTTTCTAGGAGGACACCATCCCTGTTGCAGGAAGTCACCAATTTGAAAATTTGGTGCCAGCTACAAAGCCCAGAAAATGTATATGCTTGCGTAATTTTGTACATAATTTAGGGGGTTTACCAATCCCTTGAACTTCAAGGGAGCTGAGGAGAGGAGTCAGATTAAGTATTGTCTGGTCCAAGTCTAAAATGGTTTGAGCTGCTGCCATTTTAGACTTTTCTTGGCTGAGGAAAATAAAATAAAATTCAGTTTCCCCTTCTGTTTTCATTCAATTCATTCTTAAGAGCCTACCCTAAGTAGATTCACTTAAGTTTGGGTTTTTTTTTTACAACAGATGCAAGCAACTAAAATAAAACAGGTGTTGTTATCAATTTGACTTTTTGATTTTCCTTCTAAAATGTATCTTCTCCATAACATTCTCCCAAGAGCCAAAATTTTCAGCATTGTCTAGCGTGTAGGCAATACTCGGCAGATGTTTGTTGAATGTTCATGTGAATAAGTGAGTGAATGAATAAATGAATGAACAAATGAACATTTCAAAGGGTTTGTCCTCTCTCCAGAGATAATTATATGTTCACATGTGTGTTATTTAAATGGACTCAGTTTTTCTGTTTCTGAGGTTTTAGTGCAAAAAGGAATATCTCTGAATTCTCGGGAACCATCATTTTGGAATGCCTGAGAATTATCTACTTGATTTGGAACCTTATGAATCAATCAAGGTACACTCAACAATTAAACTTCCTTCAAGGTAGAATAATGAAATTATTTTCCTAGAGGGTTGCTGGCTCACAGGATGAAAAATCAATCGTGGGCCATACAGAAATATAGTGGAAAAATTGAAGGTCACATAAAAACTTGATTGCTATTTATAATAGCAAAAAATTAGAATGATCATTATTTAGTACCTACTACATGCCAGGCACTGTGCTACAAGGTGCTTTACATATGTGCTCTCATTTCATGCCCTTCTTGCCCATTTCACAGGGAAGGAAACTCGTTCCAGGAAGTTAAAGCACTTCTCAAGGTCACATAGCTTGTCATTTCAAATGCGGGACTTGGACCCAGGTTTGTTTGTTTGTTTCTTCTTTCTTTATGTAGCCCTGTCTCATGCAATATAATACAGGACGCTACAGTAGGAAGCTTGAGATAAGGCATAAGAAGAGCTTTGTAAACTGTAAAAATGCAACTGAAATGCAAGATACTGTTATATTATAAAAGAAATAATGTTCTATGGGAAACAGCA
This sequence comes from Furipterus horrens, assembly GCF_987537825.1. Classification (NCBI taxonomy): domain Eukaryota; kingdom Metazoa; phylum Chordata; class Mammalia; order Chiroptera; family Furipteridae; genus Furipterus; species Furipterus horrens. The sequence goes on along the minus strand of NW_028327173.1, from coordinate 192,964,200 downwards.
CACTAAATAGAATACCTGCACAGATACGCACTGTAAAAATGGATGTTCGACAAGGATCAAAAATCAATTCAGAACAATGTAAACAACTTGCCATTCATGGGTTTATCTTTGATAAGTTATTAAAGTGCACACTTTTTAGAAAACAGAATTATAGGGTGAAGAGAAGTTTCCATGGGGTTGTCTACATCTGTGGGTTTTTTAAAATATATATCTTAAAAAATGGAATCAACTGTTGGATTCTGTGCCAAATACAAACATTACCTAGCCACCCACTGCTCAATCAACACATTCTGAAAGGAAACAAGATGACAGACGGCATGCACTGAAAATGTTGTTCAAAAAAGTCAAAAACATGACTGTCACAGGTCTTTATTTTAAGAGATCCTTGGGATGAGCCGAGTGACATCAAATGGTGGGTCAGATTCTGGTGCTCAGACCAGAGTCCCATCCCAACATTGCAGCGCCCCTCGGGGACAGGTGGTACATGAAGGACAGGGTACCCAGCCATGAGTTAGATTCTTTACAGGGTGTTGAGTAAGGGGCTGTTCAGCATCAAACTCAGAAGCTTGAGGGATAACAGAGAGGGATACAGAGTGGTATCCCTACTGGGGACCTGGGGATTATGACCCTACCACCGGCTCCCAGGTCACCCAAATCCTGCCCTGCTCTCAAACAGTGAGGATGGCAGTGAGATCCAGTCAGCTGACCTTCCTGCATTGGAGGCAGCAGGAACCGCTGCAAAGCCCGCCCGCCAGCAGATGGATGGACTCTACCTTGTCAGTTCACCCCTGCCTGCTGAATCACTGTTCCAATCTCTGGGCCCAATTAGTCTGGCTCTGGACAGCCACTCAGATCAATAAGAGTCCTTGGCCATGCATCTAGAAGTAGAGTTGTCCCAGCTATTAAAGGGACAATATCAGGTGATAATGACAAAGCTGAAAAACACCCTTGACTGTGCCTTTCTCTTTTGTGCAAAGTCACCAACACCATCAGGTTCATCAAGCACCACTTACTGAGATTTGGCCTTCATTTCTCCACCACCATTCAACAGTCTATCCCAGAGACTGTCCCCTTCCCCAAGAAGAGTGCCAGGTTCACAAGAGACTCAAAACACTAGGGTGGCACGTGCTATTGAGTGCCAACACAAAAGCCATTTCCCCCACCTTCCTGGCTGACAGAACCTCAAATATGTGCATTTTTCATGTCCCTCAAGGAAGGCAGGCCTTAACCTGAGAAGGTGAATCATGATCAGTCAATGAGCCAATCAGAGTGGTCTCATTTCTCTTGCCAAGACTGACTTAGGCTTGGGCATGTGGCCTACTTCTGTCCAGTGAGAAATGAAGGGAGTTCTACTGAGGGGCTCCTTTTTGATAAGGAATATGAGGGGAGAAACGGGACCTCTTTGGCATCTAGATGTCACCTACGTGTAACAGCAGAAACTGTTGCAGCTGTTGGGGGACCATGAGGTGCATTGCCTTGGAAGAACAAGTCGGGATGGCAGAGTGGGAGACAAAAGGAACCCAGATCTTTAAAAAGCACAATGAAGTGCTGGATCAGTCAACGTTGGAAAAGTCGACACTACTGCCAGAAGTCTTGAAATGTGAGATAATACAGGTTACTATTATTCACCCCACTTTTAGTCGGATGTCCTGATACCTGTAGCCAACAACATCCTGATACAACAGTAGTCCCTAAAGTCTCACTCCTTTAGTCCTTATGGCAGATATGTTTGGTTTTATAAGCTCATTTAAAACTGCAAATATCTGAGAGAGCCTGTTAGTCACTATCTCCTTAGTATGAATTACTTCAATCAGGGAGTCTTCTTCTCAAGACCATGCTGTGATCAATCCCAGGGTTGGAGAGGAGAAGTGAACATTCATGGGCAGCGGGAAAGAAGGATAAGGGCACACAATAACTGAAAGTTACATGCGAGGAAGCAGCCGAAGGCTATGCAGAACTGTGGCCTGGCCTGTTCTCTGTCTTCAAGTTGCTGGTACTAAGGTAGCCCTAAGACTCTTTAGAAGTCCTTCTTCTCCTGCCAAGCATCCCTGAGCACCATTCGGGGGTTTTTATTCCTGAAAACTGAGGCACCATTTTAGGTCTGGACTCAGCAAAAAAAATACTTATTTCAAATATAAAATAAAATGAAACTTCCAGTCAGGCTCTTCTTAGCTTTACAGCTGAGAAGGGTGGCCCAGGTAGAATCTTCTCCAACAGAGACACAGCCCAGTGAGAAGGCAGTGTCATCTGGTGCTGTTGTTAATGCTGATGGTCCACGAAGGTGCTGACCTCAGGCCTCGTTTCCAGCTTCTCTCCTGAGGGCTGTGAGGACAGGTCCCCAGTCCACCTTGTGCTCCCAGCCCCAGCTCTGCCACAGCCGCCATGAAGGAGCCACTTTGTATTCTGCACACAGCCACAAGGCTGTACTCCCCAAGAAAAGCATCTGATGCTTATCTCCAGACGATGCCAAATCTTTATTACTGCTATTATTGCCATTGACCTTACCGCCACCATTACTTAGGGAGCCAGGGAGGCTCTGAGTGGAGAAAACAGTGTCAGCTGTCCTCCTGCCCAAGTGGGTCCTGACAGCACTCTGGCCAGAGGCAGGTTCCTGCCTGACGCAGGAGTGGCTGCTGGGTCTCAGGACACCCAGGGATCCTCCGAGACCCCGGTTCACTCCCAGCAATGGCCATTCCATAGCCCCTGACAGGCGCTCCAGACAACTCAGGTTTCCAGGTGGATTCCCAGGGCCACTCAGCACCGCTACTCCCTTTTCCAATGCACACAGCAGCTATTCCAAACCTTCACCCCCACCAGAGCCTCCAAAACCACCTCCTACCCCCTCTTTCTCAGCAGATGGTCTTGCCTCCTACTTCAGAGAAAAAATAGAGGCTATCAGGCTGGCACAACTCAGCTGCCCACTTCCCACCCTTTCCCATCTCGGCCCCACACACTTATCTTCACCCAGCCTCACCACTTCCCTCCAGTCCCCTGACAAAGGCTGATGTTTCCACCTACATCCCCACAGTCCAATCCCTTGAGTCTCCTCCTGAACCAAATCTATCAGCTACTTCCTCTCCTAAACCTCTAAAGCCCTCACTCTGCGGCTGCCATCCCCATCAGCTACCTGATCTCTACCTGTGCTCTGCTCTGATGTCTATCCTCACGCTCCCTCACCGGCGATGGGTGAACTTGAAGAGCAGTCCGTGTTAACTTCTCCATTCCCTGGAGCTCAATCCTACGTCACCCTACTCACCCACTCTCCTCGTTCTTCCCAAGAAATCTGAATCACTGAATCCAAAATACCCTTTTAAGAGCTTTACTCATTTTGTCTCCTCTTTGATGAAATTGAGTAGCTCTGGCAGACTGTTTTCCCAAACAGCTGCAACAATATCTCCCATTCTAAGGCTCTTCTAGAACCTCACCATGCCCCTATCAAGAAGTAGGCCATTTCCCCATTGCTTTAACAAAAGGGGCCTTTGTGACTCCTGCTCCTTCCAAAGGAGTAAGGAGGAAGTAGCCTACAGGACCGTCAAGGCGAGGTCAAAAAACTGTGACGAACTTTCAGCCTCACTCTTAGGACAACGGCTCTGAGAACCCAGCCACCATGCTGTGAGGAAGCCCACACGGCCACGGAGTGGTTGGCATGGAGAAGATCTGACGCCATGGCCCACAGCCCCAGCTGAGCCACCAGCCAACAGCCAGCACCCACTTGCCAGCTGCATGAGTGAGCCACCTTATCATGGATCCTCCAGTCCCAGTCAAGCCACCCAGCTGGTGCCACATAACACAGAGCTGAGTGTCTCTACCAAGCCCTGCCCAGATTCATGAGCAAAACACATGACTGCTGTTTTAAGCCGCTATGTTTTGAGGTGATTTGTTACCCAGGTCTCGATAACAGTGCTCTCTGCTCAATCCCTGGTTCACTTCTCTTTCTTCCAAGGTGCATCCCCCAAAGGATGATGTTCCTCCAAGCTCTCTCCTTGCCTTCTCTTTTTCACTCTACATAACTGTTCTAAATTATCTCAACTACTCCCCCAGATTCAGCTCCCATGAGTCTCCTTGCTGATAAATCCTCAGTCTGCAGAGTGACAGAACTTTCCCAATCCAAAACTCATGATAGCGGTCTCTCTTTTTTTTTTTTTTTTTTTTTTTTTTTTTTTTTTTTGGTTTTTCAATTACAGTTGTTCCCTTTTCCCCTAATTTCTCTCCCCCACCAACCCACCCCCTCTCCCGCAATCATATCCCTCCCCGTTGTCCATGTCCATGAGTCTTTTATATGGGTTCTTTGACTAAACCCCTCCCTTACTTATCCCCCTTCTCTCCCTCTCCCCTCCCCCCTATTGACTGCTATTCTGCTCTTTGTTCTATTTAGTTCCTTTGTTTGTGTTGTTCTTTAGTTTCCTGTATTAGGTGATATCATATGGTATTTTTCTTTCTTTGCCTGGCTTATTTCACTAAGCATAATTCTCTCTAGTTCCATCCATGTTGTTGCAAATGGCAGGAGTTCCTTCTTTCTTTCTGCTGCATAGTATTCCATTGTGTAAATGTACCACAGTATTTTGATCCACTCATCTACAGATGGGCACTTAGGTTGTTTCCAGCACTTAGCTATTGTAAACAGTGCTGCAATGAACATAGGAGTGCATAAGTTCTTTTGAACTGGTGTTTCAAGATTCTTCGGGTATAATCCTAGTAGTGGAGTCGCTGGTTCAAAAGGCAGTTCCATTTTTAATCTTTTGAGGTAATTCCATACTGTTCTCCATAGTGGCTGCACCAGTCTGCATTCCCACCAACAGTGCAGTAGGGTTCCCGTTTCTCCACATCCTCGCCAGCACTTGTTGCTTGTTGATTTGTTGATGATGGCCATTCTGACTGGTGTAAAATGGTATCTCATTGTGGTTTTTATTTGCATCTCCCTGATGGCTAATGATGTTGAGCATTTTTTCATGTGTCTATGGACCTTCTGTATGTCCTCTTCGGAGAAGTGTTTGTTCAGGTCCCTTGCCCATTTTTTAATTGGGTTGTTTGTTTTCTTGATGTTTAGTCGTATCAGCTCTTTATATATTTTGGAAATCAGTCCCCTGTCTGTGATGTCATTGGCAAATATGTTTTCCCATATGGTTGGTTTCCTTTTCATCTTGCTGTTGTTTTCTTTTGCTGAGCAGAAACTCTTCAGTTTGATGTAATCCCATTTATTTATTTTTTCCTTTATTTCTCTTGCTTTAGGAGATGTATCCGTGAAGAGATTGTTACGTGAGATATCTGATATTTTCTTGCCTATGTTTTCCTCTAGGACTTTTATGGTGTCACAGCTTACATTTAAGTCTTTGATCCATCTTGAGTTTATTCTTGTGTGTGGTGTAAGTTGGTGGTCTAGTTTCATTTTTTTGCAGGTCCCTATCCAGTTCTCCCAGCACCATTTGTTAAAAAGGCTCTTCTCACTCCATTTTATGTTCCTTCCTCCTTTATCAAAGATTAGTTGACCATAGAGGCCTGGGTTTATTTCTGGACTCTCTATTCTGTTCCACTGATCTATATGTCTGTTCTTATGCCAGTACCAGACTGTTTTGATTACAGTGGCTTTGTAGTATTGTTTGCTATCTGGTGTTGTGATTCCTCCTGCTGTGTTCTTCTGTCTCAAGATTGCTTTTGCTATTCGGGGTCTTTTTTGGTTCCATATGAATTTATGGAGTATTTGTTCTAGGTCTGTGAAATATGTCATTGGTATTTTAATAGGGATTGCATTGAATCTGTAAATTGCTTTGGGTAGTATGGCCATTTTGATGATGTTGATTCTTCCCATCCAAGAACATGGTATTTGCTTCCATTTATTTGTTTCTTCCTTAATTTCTTTCTTCAATGTTATGTAATTTTCAGAATACAGGTCTTTTATCTCTTTGGTTAAGTTTACTCCTAGGTACTTTATTTTTCTTGTTGCTATAGTAAATGGTATTTTCTTTTTTGTCTCTGTCTCTGCTATTTTATTGTTGGTGTACAGAAATGCCTTAGATTTCTGTATATTTATTTTGTACCCTGCGATTTTGCCAAATTCACTTATTATATTGAGTAGTCTTTTAGTGGAGTTTATAATGATAGCAGTCTCTTACCCAACACTGTTCTCCATCACCATTTCACTGTGCTCTGAAAGTGAAAAAAAAAAAAAAAACATCTTCCAGGCTCCCTTGCCAACTGGCTGCCAACTAGGTTTAGCCAATGGGCCACAGTGGTATAATACTGGGGGACAGGAGGAGGTGAAACCCTGCTATCTCAAACAGCATCTGTAGCCAACCTCCAGGTGACATCTGTGATCCATCTCCCATCAGGCCAGCTCACCATGGGCCCAGCTTCTTCCAGGTGGCCCTAGCTTCTGGGCCCCAAGAACCACCTCTTCTCTTTGCCCTTCCACCTTGAGGGCAACTTCCTGCTGTTGGTAATTGTCTCACCAACCCATTGGGTTTCTGGGTAATTCCAACCCCTGTGTGCCCCATTTTGTTTCAAATTCCCTGTGAAATACCTAGAGCATGTTTCTTTTTTCCCAGCTGGATTCAGACTGACACATACGGTTAAAGGGATCCAAACTTTAAAGCCAGAAACCAATGACTTATTTTAGTTTCCTTCTTTTCATTCATACCAGTATTTGCCCCCACCCCCTGTAAAGCTGGTCACAGAGTCCAGATGATTCTGCCCCTTGAACCCATCCCTTTCCTCCACCCCCATCGCACTGTTTTTGTTCACATCATTACTTCTCTCTCGGACAACTGCAGCAGCCACTCAATTAGTCACCCTAGCTACAGTCTTTCTTCTTTCAGATATAGTAGTCCCTCTCTATATCACGGTTCACTTATCGCGGCCTCACTGTATTGCAGGATTTTAAAAAATATATTTAATTACTTATCATGGATTTTTCGCTATATCATGGGATTTTGTCACACTGTATATGTATGTTGTTAAAATTACGTAGATTTAAGAGTGTAGAATCTGTTTAAGAACATAAGTAGTGTTTATAAAAGTGTGGAAAAGGTTAATAAGGGAGTGGGAAAGGTTAATAAGGGACTGAGAACGGTTTATAAGTGTGTGGGAAGGGTTTATAAAGCCTTAAAATATATATAAATACTAAAAAAAATGTAAGGTTCCTACTTCGCGGATTTTCACCTGTTGTGGGGGGGTCTAGAACATAATACCCGCGGTAAGTGAGGGAATACTGTACACCCTCCAGACTGCCAAGAGAGTTTTTTTCTAATGCCCCTCCGATCATGACATCCCCACCAACAACAAGAGAAAATCAGATGAGCTCAGTTTTGTAGTCAGTACAGTACATATTCACTGCATACACCTCTCTGTGCCTGAGCATGGAATACAAGGCCCTCAATGTTCTGTCCTGCCTACCTTCCCAGCACCTCACCTGCCACCATTCCCAGCTCATACTATCCGAACCAGTGGAAGTTCCTCGGAGACTTGGGGCCTTCGCACAGACTGGGCTGTCCTCCTCCTGCCCAGCTACCTTATGGGCTCCCTGGTCAAGCCCTCTCGACACCCTCCTCAGTCCAGGCACAGTGCTCCTGGCAATTCACAGACACCCCCTGGACAGGGCTCCTGTCCCCACACGGTGGCTGTCTGTGTAGAGACCTGCTCCTCCACTACACAAGGAATCCCCTGGGGATGAGATGTTGCTCGCTGACCTGATGCAGAAGAGACCCTCAATGAGTATGTTAAATTTAGGCAGCGTTGAAAGAACAAGGGAAGAGTTCAAAATGAGGGAAGGGAGCAAAGGAAAGGGAAAGAGAAAAGGAATGAGAAGGACATGCTGGCCGCTGAAATGGACTGCTGACCTCTCACAGAGGGTGCTGGCTACCGCCCAAGCAGTGGCCGGCTCACCTTCCCGCCCCCCCCCCCCCCCCCCACCTTTCTTCTCTGGGCACAGAGCTAGAAACATCCAGAGGCAGAGCCTCCACTAGAGCTTTTCCCAGGGCCACTTCCGGGCATGGAAGTTTGTTCATTCAAAACCTATCAGACAGGGACATGTGCAATCTGCATAAATATTTCTTTGTGATCTGCTTGTCATTATTATATCTGTTGGTTGACTACATGCTCTCTTTTATTATAATTTAACGACTAAGAGGTAACTTTTCTACCCCTGAGGAAATCACCTTTGGTTTGTCTCATTTCTACAACATTCTCCTGATGTCTGCTTGGCCCCAGTAGCTGTTCAGTGTGTTCTGAGACCATTCACACGCAGTTCCCAGGAACAGATCAAGAACTGACCGACCCAGCCATGGGGTCCCATGGTCGCAGTGTTGTCATGATACCTCCTTTGTCGTGACCTCAAGCTCCTCTCTGCCACTCTGCTGCTCAGAGGGACACATCTACCCATCCAGCCTTGAACCAGTTTCACTGGCTCTGCCTGGATCTCAAGGAAACAGAATGAAGATGCAAGAAAGTGAAGGGAAGGTTCTCACCTCCATCAGGAGAATGTCCTTTGAGCTCTGTGCTTGCACCTTTGGGTGCTGGACCTTCACAGCCACCGTCCGCCCATCATGCAGCACCGCCTTATGGACCTGGGCCAGGGAGGCAGCCCCCAGAGGGGTGTCATCAAAGCTCACAAACAAATCATGGATCTGTCAAGAGTAGAGAGAGGACAGAGCAGTTAAGATGACTCGATTCAGTGAGAGGGGCCAGGAGGATGGGCCAGAGCCGGTGCCGCCCAATGCCCCCACAACAGATTTTCTGCCCTGTCAGTTGTATGCCAGCCCAGCACCTTGTCTTGGCCCTTTACTGCCACAGATTCACACCAAGCATGTGGAAAGAGTGAGTCAGAAAACACATGTGGAGAGTGCATCCTCATACATGTGCAACAGTGTCCTGAGCACCTCCAACTAAGGCCAAAGAAGTGCCACCTAGAATATTCAGAACTATGCATAATCCGCCCATTTAATTATCCACCACGGTGCCTCCAAGGCTCTCACATTTGGATGTAATCAAAAGCTTACAGAACCCAGGGCAGCCCAAGACAGGGGTCAGATGGAAGATTTCCAACCCCACCAACCTGGAGACCTCAAGGAACACCCGCTGAAGGATGTAGACCCAACAACCACTTCTTGTTCCTAGCTGAGCAGCAGCCTCAACAGGGGTCCCCAAGCCCATTCTCAGCCCGGCCACCTGGCAGAGATCCCATCCCAGGGTGCAGGCCCGAGCCTTGGACTTGGTCCTACCTGCAATGCCACCCAAAGGTAGCCTTGGGCAGATCCCCTGCACTTTCCGTGCCTCTTTTTCTCTATGAAATGGAACATATACTTTTATCCTTCCATCTTCCCTTCCCTTCTGCCTTCTCTCCTTCCCTCTTAGAAATGCCATACCGATTTTCCTGAAGGAGAAAGTCTTTCTGGCTTGAGTGGCCACACCTACATGGTCCAGATATAAATATTCTACCAGATGGGAAGGCGGTCCCCAAAAGGCTTTTGCAAGACTGGTCAAGGCTGAAATTCTCTTTCTCTCCATTTCTTGAAGTCCCTGGATAGCCACACAATTCTGGAAAGTCCAGACATTCACACATACTTCTGCACAAATGTGTAAGTGTACAGTCACATGCCCCCCCTCCTTCTCACACACCCCCAGGCATACAGACTGAGGCCTATTCAGTCTGTGGCCCTCACCTCTCTTTGTCCCCTTCTGCAGCAGATACCCAGCCCCTCAGCCCCTCTCCTCTCTGCGGACTTCAGAAGTCACATGACCCGTGGCCACCATCCCATCCCCATTTGCTAAGCTATACCATCACTTTGCTAATCTTGTCTCATAAATCACTCCCACCAGCCTTGTCATCCTTTTTTTAGCTTTCACTAAACTCCATCCCATTTATCAACATCCTGCAGAGGCCAAAGGTCCAGGCAACATGGGAGGGGTCTACACTTCACTGTCACAAGAGATGGGTACGGACTGGCTTCCTTGTTCCCCTTCTTCTTCATTGGGTTTTTATCTATACCCCTTCCAGTGCCTACTTCTCCCTTCTTCCCCAGCCATGTACCCATTTTTCCCCCCTTTATGAGTTCTAGGCCCACTAAGGGCCATATTCTTTCCACACCATCCACCCCAAATCACCCTGAGTCTCTCTGAAAAAGACCCTTTACACTGGACCTTGGATTAAGAAAAAGCAAGGGCCACCACCCATATAAACTTCACCAAAATATCAGCTCCCAGTGGGCAGGGACTTTTGTCTATTTTATTCACTGTTGAATTCCTTGCATCTAGAACAGGGGTAAAACTAGTCGGTAACAAAGATTTGTTGAAGGACTGAATCATTATTCTGTCCAATGGAGAAAAATTGGAATGAACTCTTTCCCCCCACCCTTGAAATGGCTGGACTTTCCTGTTCCCACACTCCTACTAATGCAAAGGCTTCAAATGTAACAGCACATGTCATGTGTGGGATTCACCTAGGCAAACTCCACCTGTTACTTCAGTGTAGGTATGAGACCCAGACCCAGCCAAGCAGAACGCTAAATACTCTGGGTCACACTGACTCATTCTGAGATAGGCATATGACCCAATTGGTCCAATCAGATTCAATTTTTTACTTTTGTTTGAACAGTGGGAAAAGGGAGTCTTTCTTCCTGCTAAAATTGAACTTGAAGCCTAGAGATGTCAGGGATCACAGAGTAGCCACAAAAAGGAAAGCAAAGCCAAGAGACAGAGAGAGTGAATCCTAATCATAATGGTTGAGCCCCTTGATCTAGCCATGCCTGAATGCCCACCCTATAATACTTTTTTTTTTTTTACTTAAGTCAGTTTGAATTCTTTTCTGTCTCATGCAACTGAAAGGGCTCTGACTAATACAGTATATTCTCAGCCCCAACTGGGATAAATTAAAGAAACACAGGCATGGTGCCCAGCATCCCCAAGAGGCTCAGTAAGTGTGAGTTCTTTCCTCTCCACCCTCTTGTTGGGATAGGGATCCAGGAATTGCAGGGAGGTAGAACTTCAGCAATGTTATTTATGCCCACTACATAATGGGATCAACATTAAGTTCCTTTGGAAACCCTCTAGTAGTTCCTAAAGGAGCGCCAAGAAGAACACTTTCTGAATCAGAGCTCTGGACTAAGACCCCCACCTCCCAGGCGATGGCCCAGTCTTCCCACTGCAAAAGGACTTGGGAGTGATCTGACCTCACTCACTGGGAATATTGGCTCATTCTCTGAGAAGGACAACCAGTCTTCAAATCAGTGTCATTGCAGGGATATTGCAGAGTCATTGAGATCAGAGTGGCATGGCACCACTAGAGCTATGTGGTGGAAACAGCTGCCAAGAGCACTCCAAAGGGGAGGTGAAGAAAGGAAGGGGCCGAGGCAAGCATCCCAATCTCCAGGGCAAGAGGAAACCTGGTCTGCCATATCCCCAGAGGATGGGAAGGGGGATTTCCCATAATTCCCTGCTCCCACCATGGGATGGAAGCACCCAAACCAACTCAACTCCCTGAACAAGTCCCAGCTCTGACCAGTGGAAATAAAGAGAGGCATGGGAAATGAGGATGTACCAGTCACTCCAGACAGCGGACCTGTCAGGCCAATACCCCACCCCATCTCCCGCCAGGGTACCACCTCCCAGTGGCCCTGCAACCACCCCTTCCCTCTCTATCAGGGAGCAAGTCACACGCCCATACACTCCTGTGCTTACACATGCACACAGATACACACACACACACGCACGCACACAGACATACACACAATAACTGATTGCTAGTGGATGTTCTCTGCTGGCTTATAAAAAAGGTAATTAAAGATGGGTGCTACAGCCTGTAATTAAATATGAATAAAGTATCTCTAAATGGAACCTTGATTCAAAGTGTTCGGTAGAAGTACTTTAAGCTGATAGATAGTAAGGAAAAATAGACCCTGTCCTGAAAGCAGAATTACACCCCCCCATGTGGTTGAAACAAACGACACCCCCTCCGATCAGGCCTGGTCCCCTCCCCCCGCCCCTCAAGCAGAAAACCATTAGCAGAAACAAACTGCGGCATGGGCAGCAATTAGATCCAAGCAGGGCCCTCAGCTGCCTCCAGTCCGCTCACTGAAACCCGCCTCCCCTTCCAAGCTTTCTTTCCCCCAGCGCTTTGTGTTTTCCTCTGGGCCTGGTGGCAAAATCAATTAAGTAAAACAACTGCATTTTAAAATGACTAGTTATGTGCTTTTTAATTACTGTCAGCCCATGATTCAAATATATCGATGTCCTTGTCTGAAAAAGGAAAAATAATCAGGAAAAAGTTTTCTCTAGCTTTGTATGGTCTGGTTTTTTAGGGTGTGTGTGTTGGAGGCGGTTGTTTTTAGAGCAGAAAACACTGGCCAGGGCCCATGTTCTGCCCAAAGTAAGGTGACAGAAGTCATTCCTGCACTTTCTAAGGTAACACCTGCCAGTGACAGGAAATGGGCGGCACATGCGCTCTTGTTCCCTGGGTGGTGGTTTTAAAATGTGTTCAATAGTTTTTAAATATTCCTACTTTTGAGAGGTGGAGCTGACTTCCTGCCACTGGAGTGTGAGCTGGACCTAATGGCCCACTCCTAACAAACCGCATGTGGAGGAAAGGCTAGTGTCTGACCCCTGAGACCGTCACCATGACGTCCCTCAGGTCGCTCACTCCAGGGGAAGCAAGCTGCCATGCCAGGAGGACACTCGGGCAGCTGGTGGAGAGCTCCGGGTGGTAAGGAACCCAGGACACCTGCCGACAGTGAGCCACCTAGGCAGCCAAACTCCTCCTCCCCCACACGGGCCTCCAGGTGACACGTCCTCACTGCCACCTCAGGAGAGACTCTGAGCTGGAACCTGACGCACACAAACTAAGACAGCCAAGGTTTGATGTGTGAAGACGCTAAGTTCTAGGGTGATTCGTTCTGCAGCAACAGCTAATGCATACACCCCAAACGCACCCGTGCAGGACCTCACAACCACAGCGCGCCATTCTGCTGGGCCCAGGTGATGCCCCAGAGTCTCTCTCAACACAGTGCTCCCAGCAGCCACTACCAAGTGTCCCAAGTGAACGTATGAACTGAAACCAGTTGGCCATTCCTTAGCTTCAGCCAGTCAACAAATTGGGAAAAGTACATTTACAGTTGTAAGTACATGAAACACAGAGTTTATTCCTGTATTATTATGTATTAATCATTGTATTATCTTCCATACAAACAACCGTAAACCTACTTTGCCCCACCCTGTATTGTACTGCAGGCTGAAAAAAAATCACATGGCAGAAACCATGCTAGGTACGCGGGCCAACAAAACAGACACAGTCTCTGGCCACGAGAAGACCTCAGCCCAGCAGAAAGAACAGCCTCTGTAAGGCACACTTGCATTTTAGCAGGGCCTGCTGGACACAGCAAGTCCCGCCCAGGGCTACTTCACCCAACCCTGAAGAGGTTTACTGGCCAGGAGAAGAGGGGACCTCCAATATCATCATGTACACCCTGGTGGACCCAGAGAGAAGACAGTCATCCAAGTGTCTCTCCCTGTCCCCACTCCATAGCTGCCCTGCCTCAACGTGGGAGAACCCCCATCCCTAGCTTCCCACTCACAGCAATTTGTTATAATAAAAATAATAATGACAGTAACAGCTCGAGAACACGTAGACCCTGTCTTCCATGGAATTTGTGTTCTTTCTGAGGTTCAGAAAGATCAAACTGTCCATTCTGCAGAGCTATTAGGTATTGTTGCTGCCAAGCTGAGAAGAAAGAATGAAGGGGCCAGTGGCAGAACCTGAGTGATTCGGATGCAAGCTCTCCGTCAAATGCCCGGGCTGAAATTCTGGCCCCCACAGCACCCGAGCGTGGGCAGCTATACAACCCCTCTGTATCTCAGTTTTCTCTTCTGTGGAATGGGAATTTTAGTAGCAACCTCATAGAGTTGCTGGATGAAACAACATACATAATGAGTCTGGAGTACAGCCTATAGAAGACCCCAACGACTAGTAGGAGCAGTGGCGCCCCAGCTAATGCCTCTGTGAAGTGAGCAGAGTGGTACAACGAAAGAGCACTGGGCAGAGTCCGCAAGCCTAGGCTCTCGCTCTGTCCTGCCAGTGAGGAGAAGCCACCATCCTCATTTACCCGGACACTGTAACAGCCTCCTAACTGACCCGCTCACTTGCATTCTTCTCTCCTCCAAACCAACCTCCACACACAGGTGAGTTTTCCAAACATGAACTGTCATGTCACTTCTCTCTGCTTAAACCACTTCACCAGCTTCCTGGGGGTCAAAATCCTTAACACGACGCACGGGGTCTGACCCTGCCTACCTCTCCTGCCCCATCTCCTCCCTGACTCCTGCTCTCTCTGCCTCTTCCCACCACCAGCACACTCCCTCCCTGCCCACTGCAGGACCTTTGTACATGCTGTCCGCTCTGACCAGAAGGCTCCCCTCCCTACCCCTCATTCAGGTAATGTCACCTCCTCAAGGAAGCCTCCCTGTGTACATTCTCCTCAAGGGAAGTCCACGGCTGCACTTCTGCCTCGGTTTGAACTTGCTTCATCTCCCTCCTCCTTTCTAGACCATATAGACTTGTTTTTTGGCTCAGCATTGCATCCAAGGCACTTGACACATAATTAGTGCTATTTCCTAATGAACAAACGGAGGTGAGGCTCAATTTACCTAACATATTCTTGGTGAGGGGCCTTTGGGCCTTCCCCCTGACCCAGGATAGTTAAAACACCACCCAGAGGGTGCTATGGTTCTTTCAAGCTGGCCAAAGGAGCCTCCCTGGTGCTGGGCACTTCGAGAGCTGTGGGTGAAGAGACTCTATGAAAATGTTGTGATAATAATGATTAATAAAAAGCAGATAAACACCCAGTGTGGCTGGCCAGCCTGGGAAGCCATCCATTAGATCTGTCATTCATTAGAGATGGGGGAGGGGGCAGTCCAATCAGATCCCCTCAGCTTAAGCAAACCTTCTGTAAATTGTAGGCTGCAGGCACTGACATTTGATAAATTATTCTTCATAATCCACTGTTGGCTGTCATAAATCTAACCTTTCAATGTTCCTCATCTTAATAACTTGTACAGCCTCACAGGGTGACGTTGTCTCTGCCTGTGACAGAGATCTCTGGGATAGAAGCAACCAGAGATCCTAGACAGTGCAGTGTGAAGCCAGGGACCCCCACAGCCAGAGCAGCCCAGGCAGACAGCCCCTCAGTGGGTGGTCAGAGTACAGACGTAATGAGCCATCCCTGGAGGCATGACGTGCCTAGAGGCCAAGTGCTCACACCCCATCAGAGGACCAAGAGACAGGTGGTACTGGGACTCAGACCTGAGAATCAGGCATGCCGAGCGCTATACCCTCCACTGCAAGCCTGCTCAACATGGGACACGCCGCCTCTTCTTTGAACTTGAACTTGGGTTGGTTTAAGGGATGTCAGGATAGCCTTGCTCTGTAGGAACTGAATGTTATACCATGGATAATCCCTTATATATATGCATGTTTGTTGACCCTGGCTGGTTTGGCTCAGTGGATTGAGCGTCGGCCTGCGAGCTAAGTGTCGCTTGTTCGATCTTCCAGTCAGGGCACATCAGAGAAGGAAAACTCTGACTCCAAAAAACCTCCGCTGCCTTGCGGCATACCTCTTCAGGGGAAAGGCTAAGGGAGTAAACCCCGACAGAAAATCCGGAGCCGGAGTCCCTAAGGCGGTTTGACGTTGTAGTCAACACCGGCAACTCCTGCGGCGCACCTGAAGCCAAGCTGTATTGACTCCGTCTTTCCCTTGGGCCCTTCAGCTGCGAAGAGAGGGGGGGTCTGCTGCATGGGCAACAGCAGACCCTCCATATCACCCCGCCCAGGCTCTGTAGCTTCAGCTTCACTGGAGAGGACACTCCAGCATCATCGCAAGATGTCGATTCAACACGGGAGGAGACAGATACCGTGTCACTCCCGAGTCGGACTGCACAACCATTCTCGGCGGTGCAGATGGACTCTTAAGAAGCTACACCATCGTCTCTCGAGACGGACGGCTGCCGACGATATGCATGTTTGTTGCCCTCAAAATTCTCTCATGTAATTCTCAACTTTCTCTTGAGGTTAGGTCGAGGAGATAAAATTGCCCCCATTTTAGAGCAAGGAATATATTTGCTAAAGGTCATTTGCTTATTTGTCTGTCAAATGTTTATTGAGTTACTAGTATGTGAGGGCACTGTGCTAGTCTACTGGGGATTTGTGGGAAGTGAGCGAGTCCAAATCAGGTACAGCCTCCACCCTCTGGAGTCACCGCTGGAACTTGAAGTCCAGTGGGGAGACAGGAATTAATCAAGAAACCACAGATAAACATAAAGCGGCCAACTGTGATAAATAATATGAAGGGAGAGGTAGCTGGTACCATTAAGGGCCTATATTCAGAGGATTAAACCTGGGCAGGGAGGGCTTCTCTGAGGAGGCGTCAAAGAACTGAGATCTGAAGGACAGGAAGCCAGTTACCTCACTGAAGAAAGGAAGTACAAGCCATTCAGGCAGTGGTAACAGCTTGTGTGAACCATAAATGAAAGGAATAAGAAAAAGCAATAGGGGAGACCCAAAAGAAGATGGCCAACAACCCCCATCCCAGATTCCAGGATGGCCTGGTCTCCCACCAGGGGAGGGTTCCACAACCACAGCTCTGCCCACGGGGAGAAAGCCTGGCCACAGTGGCTCACGTTCATTTCTGGTGAGGCCCAGGAATCCTCAAACCTGACAAGTTCACCTTCACAAAACCCCAAAGGCCTTTTTCAACAACCTTCAGATGTTCCTGCACCCAAAAACATAGGAAGAAAGAAAATAAGGCATCCTTTGCTTATGGCGGCAGAATTTGCCATCAGGACAGACTTCCTCAGCTCCCAGGAGGTGGCAAAATGCCACAGAGCAGATGGGACTAGGCTGTGTTCCCATGCCTCAGAGCCCTAAGCAAGAGAGTTCAGGTACCAAAGTCCTTGCAATCTTTCTAGAACACCTGTACATGTCTCTCTCAGTAAGAAGTTGCCCAGATTTGTTCTGCATGTGGTAATAGCAGGGCCCAGGGATTTTAAAGGGAGGTAAACCCAGATTTCCTGGGTCTACTGGGAAGACAATGCCCACATGTAGGAGAAGCGCCCACACTACTGGCTTGACCCAGCAAAGGGGAGCCATGGTTAGAAGCACCAGCTCTACTGTCAGCAGCACTACCTACCAGCGTGTAGCCATGCGGCATACGATTTCACTTCACTAACCTCGCACAAAACAGGAGTGATGATGCCAACACCCACTGGTAGAAGCTTCCAAATGTTAAAGGAAATTATGCACCTAGAGCAGGGGGCAGCACACTCTAGCCCGTGATCCAAACCCAGGCCACTGCCCATGAGATAAGGGTGCTTTTTCACATTTTTAAGTGTTTGAAAAAAAAACCCTAAAGAATAGTGTACAGCCCATGAGATAAGGGTGCTTTTTCACATTTTTAAGTGTTTGAAAAAAAACCCCTAAAGAATAGTGTTTTGTGACATGTGAAAATTATATGAAATTCCTTCCATGTCCCTGAAGGAAGTTTTATCGGGACACAGCACGCTCATTCATCACACATTGTCTGTTTCTGCGCTCACCCTGCAGTGGCAGAGTTTAGCTGTTGTAACAGTGTGTGGTCTGTAAAGCCTAAAATACTGACTATCTGGCCTTGTGGTAGGCAGAAAAACGCCACCCCCAAAGATGTCTGTGTCTTTAATCCCAAAGGCGTATTAAGTTAAGGTGCTTGGAAAGCATGTCCTGATGACCACAGGGGCCCAATGTAATCACAAGGGTCCTTATAAAAGGGAGGCAGA
Source organism: Furipterus horrens (assembly GCF_987537825.1). Lineage (NCBI taxonomy): Eukaryota > Metazoa > Chordata > Mammalia > Chiroptera > Furipteridae > Furipterus > Furipterus horrens. Next base: position 192,946,416 of record NW_028327173.1, on the reverse strand, counting down.
AAGGTCAGAGCAGCAATATGGCAAAGGAAGCAGACGTCAAAGGATGAGCGAAAGTGGGAGAGAGAGAGAGAGAGTTAAAGATTACACTGCTGGCTTTGACAGTGAAGGCAGGGACTACAAGCTGAGGAATGCAGGCAGTCTCCAGAAGCTAGAAAAGGCAAGGAAAGAGATTCTCCCCTAGAGCTTCTAAAAGGAATACAAAAAGAGAAAAGGACTATGATGATAGTGGGGGAGTGGGATATAAGGGGACTAAATGGTAATGGAAAAAAAATACAAAAACTCAGCCAGTACCTGAATTTTCTAACTTCGGACCTGCAGAAAGGTAAGATAATATATGTGTCTCATTTTGAGTCCCTGAATTTGTGGCAATTTGTTACAGCAGCAACGGAAACCTAATACAGGCCTTTTACAGAAGAAGTTTGCTGACCCCTGATGTAGAGCGTTAGTGTAACGACTCTTAGCAAATGTCCGTTTTTATTCTTTCACTGTATTTCCCAGGGCCGCAGTGAGATTCAAAAGCTGAGGAACAAGACAAGGAGGTGCACATGCAGTGTGGGGAACACAGAACAAGTGTGAACCCCACGATGTAGCACCGGGAGGGAACGTCACGGCTTCCGTTTCTGCTGTGCCTGGTGATGACTCAGCACCAGTTCCCATTTCCGGCCCAAAAGCAAGAGGTCCTTTCCTCCCCTGGCTACACCTCTTACCTATTATTCCTTCCCAGCCCCCAGGTCAAGTCCTAAAGCCTGCCTGGCTGTAACGACATCGTCCCCAGTGTCTCTTCCCCAGGAGCCCAGTTTCCTCAAACCTCGCACAGAACCACTGACCTCGGTTCACACAGCAAAGACGAGGAGGGCAGTGAGGGCTGTGCGAGACCTCTCACCACAGTGTGGATGGCTCAGGTGATTTGCAGGAGCTGCTCCAGCTGTTAAAGTAACAGGCTCTCCTTCTCCAAAGCCAGTTACAGGGACATGGGGACACACACACACACACATTCCTAGAGTTCTCATTAGTTCACGGTGCTGATGACTTTTTTCTACTACCTGGAAACCAGAAACCCAATGGGGCCCTAGCCACCCAGTGCAGAACCCCAAATTGTTCTGTCCCATGTGGACTCTCCAGTCTTCTCTGACCACCAACCCATCCCTCCTACTCCAAGGACAATGGGGGCCACTATGCAAATCCCAGCCCTGTTAAAAAAAATCCTTCCCCAGACTGCTAACACACTTGCCCCACTGTCCCCTTAGTGCTGTGGTCACCTCTGTTCAGGCCAGAACCCTGGGAGTCGATCATAGCATCTCCCTCTCCCCCTCCCTCAGCCCCACCCCATTTAATTCATCCTTGACTGTCTCCAAAATGCATCCGTCCACTCTTCATCCGAGCCCCAACCCCTCTTGCCCGGACAACCACAGAAGCCTCAGAACCAGTCTCCTGGTTCCCCCCACCTCCCACAGAAGCCACTGCAGACTGGACGCGCTGTTCCCTGCGTGGAGCCATCAGTGGCTGCCAACCTGGGGCCTTCCGAACCTGCCCGTTACACCTCTCCAACCTCACCTTCCCATGCCTCTCTGCCCTGCCACCACCACTCCCTTTCTGTCCCTGGACAAATCTATACTCTTTCCCACCCTGAGCCTCTGCGTTCCTTATTCCCTCTGTCCAGCCTTCCCTTCCCCCAACTACCATCCCTGGTCTCAGCTTAACCACTGCGTCCTCCAAAAGGCCACCTGGACCGCCCCAAACTCAGCGCCCTACACTTTTGCCTCATGGCACTTATCATAAGTGTCATTACATTATTATTGTTCTGATCATTTGTGCAACATCTGCCATTCCCCTACAACTAGACCATAAGCGCCATAACGCTGTCTTGCTCACCCACATGACCCCTGGGGCTCGCACAACAGAAGCTCAATAAACATCTGCTGAGTCAACGAATGAATAAATAAATGATGGGTGAAGTCCCAGGAAGGAGAAAGGTGGTGGAGGGTCCAAGCACACAGGAGCCCCTGCCTGGGGACCGCCGAGCTGTGCTCCCAGTCGAGCACCGGTCCCGACCTGGGCCTACGGCTCCGTGCTTCCAGCTCCAGGCCCAGGAGGCACAGGCCCCCCAAGGTGATGCCTCCCAGCGACGACATCCTCGGCCCCACCTCCCCTGGTCAGCTCAGGTGTCCCACCTGCCCAAAGCGCCTCTCCGTGCCTTGCCCACGGCTGTCTTATACACGGCTGCTTCTCCCGTCCACAGCCCTCACACCCTGCCCAGACCTCGCGCTCTGTGCACTCACTCACCCTCCGTGCAGCCCTACCTGTGCACTCCTGAGAGCTGTGGCCCTGACCTAGAAGACTCGCCCTGATCGGTAGCCCATTCTGTGCCTTAAATACAAGCTCCTCAGAGGCGTCCAAGTTGTGCCATGAGTACACACAGTATTCTCTCGGCCCGTTCATACTGCTGTGGAAAGAGTTCTGCGCTCTGAGTAAGGGGACTAGGGTGCTAGTCCTCCCTCTGCCACCAACCAGCCTCTTCAGGGTCTTAATTCCTTATCTGTAACAGGAAGGTGTTGGAGCCCTTCCTAACTCTATGATCCTATAGCTCTTACCTTCTATCCTACACTCCTCTCACTGTGCCCCAGCCCATCCTCTGTACACATGTGTACATGTGTACGCATACACACACACACATTGAAATCTGGTGTTGCTCCTGGCATTACCTTATCCTCCCTGGTGACAAACACATGCTCACACACATGTACACACACCGGGAGTCACCTCCAAAGCGGCACAGGCAAGGCCACTGAGGAGTGATCCTTGACACAGTGCCTCCCATGGCAGAAATCGCCAAGGGAGGCTGGCCTGGGATGCTGGCTTGTTCCCAAAGATCCATGAATAAAGAAGCAGGCACAGCTGGCCTATTCATAATCAGCATAAAAAATTGATTAGCCCTTTCCAGATTAAACATTATTGTTTCAACGATGAACATAAATCAGGCAGACGTGGAGGGCTTGCTTCCTCTGCTGCATCAGGTAGACAGCGAGCAGGGGCAGCAGAAGGAGGGGGGTCCCTCCCTGGAGAAGGGCACAGCTCTGAGGAGCTACACAGGACAGCAGACCACCCTCACCCTCATCGCCAGCCCCAGCCTGCATGCACAGAAGGGCAGCACCTTTTCCAGAGGTGAGATGAAGGAGAAGAGCCCAGCAACCCACACTTCTTAGAGCACCTCAACTGTCATCTAATTGGCTCGTAGGCAAGACAGGCCCATGGTCAGCCCAGGGCTGAAGGGGAGATGGTGGACTGGTATGATGTCAGAGGAAAGAACATGGCCCTCATAGGACCATCGCCATGGCCTTGAACCCAGACACCACCACCACCACTACCCCTGTAATTGAAACATGTTTTCCTCTGTAGTTACACAATCCTCAGGTTCTGTTTCCAGCTGAGGCACTGTTCTGCTGTGTGATTCTGAAGAAGTTACTTAGCATCTCTGAATCTCAGTCTCTACATCGGAAAAAAATGGGGAAAGGGATACCTACCTCACCAAGCTGTTGTGAAGCCTAAATGAGACCTTGTGATTGAAAACATCTAACACATTCTAGGGACAGATAACACTTAATAAATATTCAGTTCCTTGACCTGCTGGGATTCTCCATCTGCCTGTTTGGTCTCCCACCAGGAATGCAGGGAGAGGCCCTAAACTCAAGGTTGTAAAACTTGGTGAAAAGCATAGGGCCCCTTTCAGAGAGCGATGGAACCCGGGTTAGGAGCATGGGCTCTGGACTCAGTCTGCTTTCTGTTCCTGACTCTGCCTTGTACTCTCTGTGTGACCCCAGGCACGTGACTCAGTCTCTCCGGCCTTGGGCTGCTCCTCCGTGAAATGGGAGTAACAGCACTTCCCCTTGCAGGGCAGCTGTGAGTGTTACGGGAGGCGATGCCCACCAAGTAACACCAGTGAGCCCAATTCCTTCATGTATTTTCTCCTGCTCCAACCTGTCTGACTGGCAGTCCCCACTACTTGCCTCTGTGCCCAGGGGCTCCTTCTCCATAGCTGCAGAATTAACAGCCCTCAGGAACAACCACCACTCGAGAAGTTAGGAGGCAGGAATATAAACACCCTGCCTCTCCCTTGGCCCTTGGCCCAGATAATTCTATGGCGACTTTGGTACCATTTCCCCATCTCCCCACAGGATACATCCTCGTCTGCCCAGTGTGGCAGCTGGTTCAAGAGCAGTCACCGGCTGCCTTCTCTTCCCTGGACCACGCTCCCACTCCCCCACTGGCAGCACCTGCACTTCCCACGAAACCACATTCACCAGATCCCCTGTCTTGGAACCATCTTCTGGGAGAGCCTAAGGAGGACGAGCACTTTTCAGGCCATGAACACCCAGTCAAGGTTGGTGATCACGTTCCCTGTAAGACGGGCCTGACCTGGGCCTCCTTCAAGCCATCACTCCTGCTCCAGCCCTCACCAGGAGACAGAAGAAGGCATCAGAAACCCTGCAGTCACACCTACCCTGCCCATGCCACCACCCTGTCCCTGAGCAGCCTGCAGGACACTCACTCCGCTCTCCCGGGGCAGGGGAAGGAAGTCCATGAGTTCCATTCAGGGAGAAGAGGGGGGCCTACTGCCCTCCCTAGCAGTCCCAGGGGATGTGGGGTCAGCTGTCAGGGCAACTCCTTCAAGAGCACTGGCTGTGCCATTTGTCCTGTGGTCTGCGGCCTCCTGACTCACTGCCCAGCCTGGGACATTTACTCTGAGCTCCAGGGGATGGTAAGGGGGAAATGACGGGCCCCGCCCCAGCTCCAGGACACAGCTGAAGAGGCTCCATGCACCAGATGTGGGTGATGGGAAAAGGCTCTGCAGGTGGCTCCTGCCCTGGGCCGCTCCCTCCATCCTGCACTGTCGGCTGACTCTGCACGCACTCACACACACAGTTAGCTGACCTGCCTTAACACTACTTCTGGGACCTGCGGCCCGTGGTGACACCCTAAAGCCTGCACGAGTCCCACTGACGATTAGCCCTGCTATGGCCCTCCAGACACCAGCCCCAGCTCAGGGCTAGCAGCTGCCTAGCAGGAGGGGGTGGGGACTTAGGCAACAGAGCTCAGGACTGGTCCTGCTTCTTTTCGCTTCATGCCTTTTGTGCCTTTTGCTGCTACTTAACCTTCCAGGGCCTCTGCTTCCTCCTTTGGAAAACTGGAATGGTAAAAATCTACCAACCCTGCAGAATTACTACAAGAGTTAGAAACAATATCTGTAAAGCACCCAGCCAATGTGTACTACACAGCAGGGAGCAAACAAGCAGAAACAGTAACATTATTATCCACGGACAAGAGGGATGGTTTTTTCCCCCTTACCCATCTCTGTGCCTTTTCCTGCCCAGCTGCTTCCCACCCCTTTGCAACCCTGACCTTGGGGTTTAAATGAGAGGGGTCACATCTTCTCACATCAGCCTGATTTGTTTCCTGTATTTGTTTCCCAGGGCTACCATAACAAATTACCCCTCACTAGGGGGCTGAACACAACAGAAATATATTGTCTCACAGTTCCAAGACCCGGGAGTCTGAAACCAAGGTCCTGGCAGGCCTGCGTTTCCTCTGAAGGCTCTAGGACAGAATCCTTCCATGCCTCTTCCTAATTTCCAGTGGCTGCCAGAAACCTTCATAGCTCCTTGGTTCGTGGCTGCATCACTTTAATCTGTTTTTATCATCATATAAGGACACCATTCACTAGATTTCGGGCTCACCCTAATCTAGTATAAACTCATCCTAAGTTTCTTAATCACATCTTCTAAAACCTTAGTTCACATTCTCAGAGTATAGGTAGGCATGAATGGGGGGAGGAACATGGGGGACACTGTTCAACCCACTACAATGTCTGACTTATGTTCATTGGGTCAGAGTCCTTATCTGGAATTTCATAAAGTGAAACCAGGGTGGCAGTGGCCCTCCTAGGGGCAAAGCTGGGAAGAGCTGAGGCTGAGAGCTGCCAATGGCAGCAGCTCACGGAGGACTGATGTGTGAATGAACTTGAGCTGCAGGAAGAAGAGACAAAGAGGAATCCTGGAAGAGCCCCCCAAAACCCAACTCGACCCCAACACTTCCTAACTTGTGGCTACATGACACACCGCATCTGCCTTTGGGCTTTAGCTCCTTCAGGCTGCACTTCTGACCCTCACAACTACAAAAGACCAAATGCGCCTATCTGTTATGGCTGAATTGTGACCCCCAATACTGCAGAAAGTGACCTCGTTTGGAAGTAGTGTCATTGCAGATAAAATTATTTAAGAGGACGTCACACTGGCATAGAGCATGCCCTTTTGAAAAGGGGACATTTGGGCACAGACAGAAGTGCCAGGCACACAGGGAGAACACCAGGGGAGCGTGACGGCAGAGCTCAGGGTGACGCGGCTACAAGCCAAGGAAGGCCAAAGGCTGCCTGCAAACCACCAGGAGCCAGGAGAGAGGCCTGCAATAGATTTTCCCTCACAGCCCTCGGGGGAGCCAAGCCTGCCAACTGGATCTTGGATTTCTAGCCACTAGAGCTGTGAGACAATAGATTTTTGCTGTTTAAGCTACTCAGTTTATGGCATTTTGTTGCAACAACCCTAGTGAACTACAAGTTCCCTTCCATCCCAGCCCCACTGGTCTGCCCTCAGGCACTCGCGACCACACCGCCCAACCTCGGATGCCCTCATACATCTGCTCCTTAAATCTTACTCGTCCTTTGAGGCCCAGCTCGAGACCCACCTCCTCCGAGAACCCTCTTCTGCACTTTTCCTGAACTTCTCTTGAACCAGCCCCACAGCCAAGTGCTTAATTGTTCTGTAATTGCTCCGTTTGAGTGTTGTTCTGTCTGCCTGGCTTTGGGAGGGAGGACGGGAGGCACGTGCCTTTAACATTCTCTCTATCCTCCACAGCGTTGGCACAGAGGCAAGAACATATCAACTGCTCAACAAATCTGTATTTTCTAGTGAGCAAAGCAAGTGGTGGGCCAACTATCCCATGCCAGTGAATGGGGCCACCGAGAGCCAAGGCCCTGTCCCCACAGAATAGCCCAGACAGAGGGATTGGGCACCGCCCTGCAGGTCAGATCCCAAAGAAGGGAAGCACCTAAACATGGTCTGTGGATTGAGGGTGAAGTTGTGAATGAATATAACCACCCCAACACAGGCAAGTGGAAGGGCTGGCAGAAGGGTACAAAGAACACCCTAGAATCCTATCCCCATGGGGTATAAACTTAGGAAAATGCAGGTTCCTTAAAATCCACAGGACACTACAAAGTCCCATGTAGAGTGAAAGCTACTAGAGGTCCTTCGGGTGTCTTTGACAGAAAGACCAGCCTCATTCCTGAGGGCCGGTGATCTCATTCCAGGCCCTAAGCTTCCAGCCCCAAACACAACAGTCCCGCAGGATGAACACCGGTTCAGGAGTCGGGAGACCTGGGCTCCAGTTCTGCTTCCACCACCACCCAGTGGTGCTGCACTGAGCAAGTTACCTCCCCTCTCTGAGCCTGTTTCCTCACTTATGAAACACAGAAGTGGGATGAGATGATTTCTGAACCCTTATAACTCATGAGTTAGTGGTTCTCTTGAACAACACACTTGTGCACAGACATGAACACACACACACACACACACTATTAGTTGATCTGACTTAGCATTGGCAAGTCTAAAGCCTTGCTGCTGAACAAAGAGAGCCAGTGTTTGTTGAATTTCAGGAAGATCCAGGCACCAGTATATAATCTGAGGGTCTCAGTCTTACAGCTACTGGGATTTACCATCCCCCAGGCATTTTAGATGAGTTATATCTTTCAATCCTCATCACAGCCCTATTAATATGAACTCTTATCAGGCAAGTTTAGAGATGAGGAAACTGAGGCTCAGAAAGGACTAATAATACAGTTAGAACATGGCAGCATTTGGAATTGGTGCGAGGCTCCCTGACACCAAAGCCTGTTTTATTAACCTTTATGCCATGCTGCCTCAGAAATTATCCTTTTACTCCTAGAATCAGACGCTGCCCTTGCCCTAGCCCAGAGTTTCCATAGCCCCAGACATGCCCTCCCATGGCCCTCCGCGGGCTCCTACAAGAATGTCCCAGGGAACAATGGAACCAAGAACAAGGCAGAGCTGGCTCCCTGATGACTCCAGGCCATACCATGGTGTGGGACAGAGGATCTCAGTACTGTGACAATCCATTACAGAGCAATTTCTGTGTGGCAGGCAGTGCTCTGAAGGAACCCCAGGGTGAGTGGGAGGAGACCTGCCATCCTGAGAAAATAAATCAAGCCAGAAAACCAGGCTGAAGCAAGAAGACCACCCATGGGTCAAGCCAAGTGTTCTGGACTCATAGTCCCACCTGGCTGGGAGGTCAGTGAAGGCTGCAAGGGGACAAGGAATTCAAAGTAGTTCACTCAGCCACACTTACTAACATCTCTGTGCAGAGCCCACACTAGGACCCACGGAGGAGTCAGGATGGGGACACAACCTTACCACTACAAATAACTACGCAGGAGCTGCAGCCGGGGACAGAAGTACCCAGGGGAAGCAAAAGAGCCATTAATCCTGATTGGGGGGAGGGGGGCGGGTCAAGAGGCAAGGGAGACAATTTCACCAGAAACTGTCCCTTGGTTTCCCATTTGTAAGTTAAGTAATAGTCTCTACTTCAGAGGGTTTTAGTGAGACGTTGATCCATCTGAAACTTTTAATCAGGGCCTGACACCTGGCAAGCATTCAGAGTATGCATATGTTGTTGTTGTTAGACCTGGAGCTTAAAAAACGAGAGAGAGCCAGAGGAGTAGAGAAGGGAAATGAGAGGCTAGGCCTGGGTGCAAACACAGGTTAACGGGGAAGCGGGGAGATGAGGGAAGAAGACCAGAACTGAGGCTGGAAGGAAAGTGGAGCAGCTCCTGGGTTGCTCTCCGGAGGTCTCTATTCCACCCACACGGTGGGGAAGCACTCCGAGCTGGGTAGAGTTCATCCAGAAGCTACAGACTAATCAGACTGACGGTGACTCAGAGACGGGAGCCAGACCCCGGCAAGGCAGGGAGAAGGGCGCAGGGCCAGAGGGCGGGCAGCCGCTGCAGGGTGGAGGCCAGGGCCAGACGGGCCTGGAGAAGGAGAGTCAGTGCCACCATGCCACCGCAGTCTCTCCCCCCAGTGACTAATGGCACACCATCCGTCCCAGCTGACATTACGGCTTCCTACCATCCATCTCTCACTCGCTAAATTACCGTTTATGGCCAAAATTGCTCTCTCATAATTGATAAAAATCTCCTTTTGATGTTCGGCATTATTGGGGGAAAATGGTTTTTTTTTTTTATTCTTCATAATGTTTTTAATATAAATGTATTTTTTATTGAGAGCTGCTGGGAAGGCTGGATGAGGCCGAGTCCAGAGGGAGGGGAATCTCTCCCTCGCCCCCCATCCTCCCCGCACACAGCCTGTGGCCACCAGCTCCTCCTGTTCCATTCCCAGAACACTCACACGGTCACCTTCTGGGGGACTGTCCAGGGAAAGAAAGAAAGCAGGCACCAGAACAAACGAAGGTTGTGCTGAGCACCAATGGATGCAAATATAAGGTGGCTGAAGCCCTCGAGATAGTCCTGAGCCCAGGCCAGAGGAGCCTCCTGGGGTGAGAAAGAGTGAGCCAGCCTCCCCCGGGCCCCTGCCAGTGTGCAAGAATGGGGACAGGAGCTCCAGAGGACAGGGATCCCTGGGGCTGGCACAGAAGAGGGATCGATGAACATTTGAGAACAAGTAAGAATGGCAGCAGTTGGGTCAGCACCAGAAAGAAGGCAGCAAGGAATACAAGAGCGTGGAGGCATGTGGCACCAGGGGAGGGAAAGTCTGCCAGCCGAGGGTCCCACAGGTGGCACTGGCCCTGGGAGCACGAGGGGTTCCTCTCTCCCCTGTGCCCTAAGCGCTTCCCTAGCCCTAGTCCAACCCAGGGCATGTTTACCCCTGCCTACGCCCCACACCCAGCTCCTCCAGGACAAGGGAAGCTGGGTACAGCTGCCATCCTGCAGGTGAGAAAGCATGGGTGGGTCCTGGACATAGCACGGCCACCAACGTACGACCCTGGGCCCCCAGGGCTCCTCCTCCACCCCCCTCCTCCATGGAGTCAGCAACAGGTGCTGCTGATGGACCTCTGGAAAACACAGATGTCAGAACTGCTTGGATGACCTGCCAGCAACCCCCCAAAGTGGGGATCATGGGGAGGGAGAAGGGGCAGTCTGGAAGCCCAGGGGCAGGCTCCCAAGGCAGCCTATGGCAGGTTTCTAGCAGTGGGAGGGAAGGGGCTGACCACAGAATGGACCACTGGGTACTGATCAGGGAGGGGAAAAGAGGATTCTTCTGACAAAATAGTATCTGGGACAGAGAACCATACCAGGTATCAGAAAACCTGGTTAAAAACCCAACTCTACCATTTATAGTCAGTCTCTCAGAACCTAGTTCCTCACACAGATAAAGTATCCAGCATAACACAGAAATAATGGCTAATATTTACTGGCCACTTGCTCTGTGCCAGGCATGCTCTATGTACTCCACATTCATTAATTCATTAATCCCTGCAGCTACCCTATGTGGCAGTGCTATTAGTATCCCAATTTTACAGATGAAGAAACTGAGAGACAGAAGATAAAAAGCTATCCTAAGGTCACAAAGTTAATAAATCAACAGGCAGTTTGGCCCCTGCCCACCTCAAAGGCTCAACATGAAGTTTGAGTGTCATGTGGAAGCAGGACCAGGGTACAAATGTGTGGTCCTGACCAAGGGCCATGTGGGGAACCATGAGGGTTAATTTTATGTACCGACTTGGATTATTCTGATGTTTCTATAAGAATGTTTTTGATGAGATTGACATTTAAATCCATGGACTTTGAGAAAAGCAGATTGCCCTCCATAATGCAGGTGGGCCTCATCCAATCAGTTGAAGGCCTAAATAGAGCAAGACTGACCTCCTGGAGCAAGAGGGAATTCTGCCAGCAGAGAGCCTTCAGACTTGAACTGTGGCATCAGCTCTTCCTGGGTCTCCAACCTGATGGCCAACTCTGAAGATTTTTGATTTGCCACCCTCCGTAAGTGCAATTCCTTAAACGCAATCAATCGATCTCTCTCTTTGCTTATTTATCACACACACACACACACACACACACACACACACATACATCCTGTCGGTTCTGTTTCTCCAACAGAAGGATAAAATCCAGTGCTGGTAGAGCTACCACAGCCTGGAGGAAGGGATGCCTTTTCCTAGTTCTCAGGGTTTTCCAGTAGACTCCTATGTACAGGCCTGCAGAGATGATAAGGGTCATCCCAGAGTTTACCATTCACTATCTAAGCCCACCACCCTGTCCCCCGGCCCTGAGGCCTCCACAAAAGCCCCTGCTCCAGTCTTTGCACTACCCCCCTCCCCAGTGTTCCCACCACCAAGAACCCCTTGCACAGGCCAGGTGGTCTCCCTCCACACCTCCCAACTTCCGCCTTTGCTCCTGCTGCTCCTGATGTTGAGGGTGTCTTTTCTCAGTCTCCCCACCTAGCTTGATAAATGATTGGCATACTTGAGAGAAGATCTTCATTTTATCTTTTCTAAACTTCTGCTTATACCTTGAGTGAAACAAGACAAAAACATCAGCCTCCACCTGTACCTGTAGGGGCATATGAAACAATGGGGTGTGCATTTTCCAATCTGGTGCACAGTGGTTCTCTACTGCATTTCCATAACCACTCCAGTCAAATGGTCCATCAAGAACACTGAGCACCTGTGACATCCAGCACTGTCCTTGGGTATATGGGAGGGTACAAAACAAGGTCAAGTCTAGATCCTCACCCCATGGAGCTCAGAGGTGAAAGACTAAACATGTTTCAGAGCACACAAGTCAAATCCTGATATCCCACCACCAGTATAAGCGATGCCCCTAACAAAGATATTTCAATGTTCCACTCTAGTAGCTGATCTCATTTCCTAAGGTTTTTCATAGAATTTCATAGCTCAAAAGAATATTATCTGATACAACTATATTCCAGAACAACAAAACTAAATTTTTTACTAAAATATATTGTAATGAGAAGGAAAGAGGGATGTGAGTGTGTCCATGACCAAAGATAACTGTACCGGTACAGTTGACAGTTCTATCATCTCTTCCTAAGCCCCACTGTAACTCCTATCCCCAAGCTCTCCACCAAACTGAAAACCTCCCCGCCTCCACCCTCCCCGACCCATAAAGGATGACCTCATCTCCCATATTACTAAATCTGTCCCCATTTCATCCTACTTTGTTCAGCTCCTTCTCCAAGTTCTCCTCACCCTTGGGCTAATGTTATAAAAAGAACATTCAAAGGCCCTTCATAATGTCACTTCAGCCCCAACTCTGTGACCTCAGCTCCACTATTCACCAACCTAAATGCCAAATTCCATTCAACAAGACTATACACCATGCACTGTGATTTATGCTTTCCAGTGCTTGTACCTTTGCTTAGCCCGTCTTATTAATCAGTAGTCCTCTCCTCAAACCTCCATCTCCCCGAGTCTCATCCACCTTTGGGAGCCTGAGTCAGATGTCACCTTCTTCAGAAAGCTTCCATCCACATAAATGTAACCTCTCTCCCTCTCCTCCCATTTTTACTCCCTTTCCACACACAACCATCTCATCTCCCCTCTTCTGCAAGCTCCATGGTACTTACATAGCCAGCCATTCCAGTGATAAATGCACCTCCCAATGACCCCAGACTACAGGGGCCAGAATGAGGTCTTGGCTGCACCCACAGCTTCCAGTACTGTGCCCTTTTCACTAAATACCAGTTGCTTGGATAACAAAGAGGGACAAGAAATGCAAGGTGAAGGGAAAGATGTTGAACCACAGAACTGCAGGTGTTAGTCTGCAGGGGGCCTCAAAAGAGTCCTGAACCAGATGAGGATGAGTGGGTGGTCACTGTAAAGAACCCTACCAGGCCCTCCAGCACAGAGCCAAATGCTCCTAGGGTCAAAGGTAGTCAACAGCCTCATGGCTTAGGCCTTGTCTGTCCCATGCAGGGCACAGAGGTGTCAGCCTGGGCTCCTTCCACAGTGTGGACCATGCCCAGGAGTAGAAAGAACCTGAGATCCATCCACTTGTCAGGGCTCCCGTCAGCTGGGAAGGGCCATGTTTTCAACACCCCTCCCTGATTCTCAGGCTCAGGCGCCATCTGCTGGCCAAGGTCAGCACCGTACCTGGACCCACAGCCTCAAGGGCAGCCAGAGGACCAAGCCTGAGACCACCCCGAACCCACTCCAGATCCAGGTCACTTTTGAGACTGCAGAAATGACCCCACCTCCTGGAGTAACAGCACCTGATTGCTTCCCAGAACTGGTCCTTCAGAACATAAGTCTAACATTCATACTAAAAGGAAAAAGTAAGTTTCTTTCTGGTAACACTAGCTGATTAAGACACAGACAGGCAAACATATAGAAAACTGATTTCCAAAAGGATTTCTGCCAAACAGAAGTTCTGTTACATGGAAGACAGGGCACTGGACTGGGAATCAGAAGGCCTGAGGTCTTGTGATATGGCTCGCATGGCCCTCACTTAACTATGTGGTTCCCAGCCCCACAGCCGCACACTTCCTGCCTAAGCCAATCCCCACACCAGGGTGGTTTCCCTTCACTTGCCCTCACCTCTACATTGATGGTACTGGCTGTGGTCCAGGGATTGGAACTGATCCAGAACCCAATGTAAATCATGGGTCCAGAGAGCTGCAACCCCATTCTCATCCCCCACACCCATGCTGGTACACCTCTCAGGCCAGTCCTATCTGCCTGGGAACACGAGTGACCCTCTAAGGCCTCTGCTAATGACAGGGGTCCTGATTACAGGAATAGCTGTAATCAACCGGCACAGGCTAGAACACACCGGCCTCGAGCTCCTCTCCAGCTGCCCCTCCCCTCTTCTCAGTCTGAGATTTAGGGGCAGCCATGCAGGCGTTGAGTTCCAGGCAACCTCAGAGCTCATCCAGGGACCTGGACCTAGAAGGAGGATGGTGACGTGAGACAGACCCTGAAACCATGGCAAAACGGAGCTTTCCACTGAGGGCCTCTGGGCAGCCACGGAGCCCAAGATCAGTGGGGCCACTCAAACGTCTTCCTGCGGGACAGCTGCTCCCTGACAAGTGTCAAGGGAGGGACTGGCAGAGGAGAAAAGTGCCAAGTGAGTGACTTTCCCCCCGCCCTCCGCCCCCACACCCACCCACCCTGCTCCCTGCACAGCCCCTTTCCCCTCCCTCCACCCACAGACTGAGAAAGTGTGTCACCGGGGAACAAATGCCACCTTCCCGGGGGGAGGAGAAGGACGATGGGGAGGGCAGACTTTGATTGTGTGCCTGTGGGGGCCGGGGTAAGAAACCAGAGTTTTCTGAGCTTCCCAGCAGGGAGGAACACCACCACAGAACTGTGACCTTGACCTTAGCCTCGTTCTCAGAGGGCTAAAGACAACCTGTGGGGCAGGAGCCACGGGCCACCCGTGCTCAAACTCCTGAGCCCTGGAGAAGAGGCCTTGAAGATGTGATGAAATCTTCCAGCCCCAAACACCCTTTGTCCAGCTGGGTGGGCCCACCATGACTGCTGACACCCCAAATTTCTCATCTCACTCCACTCCGACTTACAGAGAGCCACTGACCTGCTCTGGCTCCCTCCTCCAGCGCTGCCCCCACCCCCAGACAAGTGGGCCTCCAGGGGTTAATCTGCTGGCTTTCCCCCTTTGCTGTCACCCCCATTGAGATGCCTCATGCCAGCAATGATGCACTTCACACTGTTATTATAGTGATTTATTTAGTTTTAATTTGGGGGTGAATCTTGTGCTATAGGAAGCAGGCAGCCAAGTCTTGGCAAAAAGCAAAGCCATGCTCAGGCCCCCACTGTGCCAATCCAGTCCCCTCTGCCTGGGGTCCCTCCATCCTAACCCTGCTCCTCCAAACTGCAGCCTACTCTCGACTCTAGCCCTAAACTGGGCTTTGCCTTCCTTCAATCTCGCCCATTTTGGAGGAGATGCTCCTCAAGGGGAAGTGAGTCCACAGAGATTTCTATGCTCCCCCTCCTGTGTGATCCAGGACCGCTCCAGGCCAGTGGGACATCTCTGGCTACATGCTGGGCACCTGATACCAGCTAGACATTAAGAGACCAATAGCCAGGACCAGCTCCATGCAGATCAGAGAATGGAACAACTGGTCTTTATGAAACCTCTGGCCCTACTCTCCACCCTGCCCTGAGTAGCCTAAGGAAGTTGTCACCCATTTGTCCACTGGTCATTAAACAAACACTGGCACCTACTACATACCAGACACTGTTCCGGAGCTGTAGACACAGGGTGAAAGGATCGTCATGGCCTTCCTCCCCAAAGACTTTAGAACTTGCAGTGGAATCACCTAAACATAACTAACCAAGCCACAAGATGCACAGGAGATTTCACAGGGGAGCTCAGGTCTGGCCGGGACACCCAGCACTGTGCCTGGCACTTGGTGGATGGATGGACAGATGCACAAATGGTCTAGAAACACAAGAAACCACATGCCAAGGAGTGAATGGAGTGAAGAAGTTCCAAGCACAGAGAGCTAAGGGTACACAGTGAATCTGAGTAGTAGCTAGTATCTGCTGAGCATTTGCTCCAGGTCAGGGACTGCACGAAAGTATTATACTTCCTATTCATGATCTCTTCTCATCCTCACAGCGACCCTAGAGGTGGACACTATGTTCCATTTTACAGATGAGGAAAGTAAGGAATCGGATAAATAATTTGTGCATGGCTCACCCCCTGGCTTCAGGGCCCCACCCAGATACAGTCATGAAACAGACAGGCACCTTGAAAGTGGATGGGGTGGACCTTGAAAGCCCTGCTAAGGATTTTATTCAAGGGCAAATGGGAGGTATCAAACGTATTAGCTGATCAAAGCTTGACTTTAAGGTTATTTTGGTCAGGAAAAATTCTAGGAGACCCAGTGGATTCTATTTTAAAAGAGGAGAATGTCAAATACAGTAACAGGTGAGGGAGGAGAGAAATTTTTTTTAGTATAGATCTTTTAAGCACCCTCAAATTATAGCACAAAATTCATAGGCCTGGGCCTGACTCACAGCTCAGCAACCTGCAGACAGCTGCTTAAGCCCCTCCCTATCCCCAGAAGCAAGACAACCAGAACAGGCCAGGAGGGTCCAAGCCACTGTGCCCAGTTTAGGCTCCACACATCCTGCAGGTCACAGCATGAATCCAAAGGCATATAACCAGGGATGTGGATGGAAGGGCCCTTGGCCCCTTTCTCTGTTGCTCTAAGTATCAGAATAAAGATCAGAAAAGTGAGGTTTGAGGAGGCAGGTTTTAGCCCTTGGGAGGGTAATTAGAGATGACTAACAAGAGACCACCTTGGGCAGCAGATGAGAGAATAAGTTAAGCTTTCTATCACTGGAGGTAATCAAGCAGAGGCTGACGACTGCCTGCCAGAGATGTTCCGGAAAAGCCAATGCACCGATTTGGGCAGCTTACTGATAGGACCGTAGAGCAGTGTGCTGGAATCACTTATGAAAGTGCCCTTGGACATTTTACCTTAGCACCTAAACCTTCATCCCTCATCGGCAGAATGGGGTCAATAACAGCAACCACCTCAAGTGTTTGCGTGAGGATTGAGATAACACGTGGAACACAGCACAGCTGTCAGCACACAGGAAACCCCCAATAGTTGACAGACATTATTAGGTAGAACCATCTGAATCGTATTAGGTTGCAGGTCAAAGAGCAGAATATGAGCTCTTTCATAGGTTCAACGAATACTTTTTTACTGAAGGGCACTGAGGTTCCTTCTAACCTCTTTGATCTGAGCCCTGAAAGCCGCATGAGGTGTGGTTCCACACCAGCACCTGTCGGAGAGAACACTGCCAGGACCTTTTCAGGAGCACACTGTCCCGGGGCCCAGCGCTCCCGGCGGAGGCAGGTACCTCTTTGCCCAGGTCCTCGCGGATGACCTGGCGGACCTCTTGCATGCTGCTCTGCGGGGCCTGGCTGTGCAGCACCTTCAGCGTGCTGGTGTACTCCTGGGGCAGCAGGTACTCCAGGGCCGCCAGGTGCTGGCCCACCTTGATGAAGGTGCCCCGGTTGGCACAGCAGAGCTCACACAGACGTCTGGCAGAACGGAGGTGCACCTGTGGGGAGACAGGGCAGGACCAGAGAGGTGTGAGTGCACACTGTCCAGGGGACATTGTTCCCCTGCCCCCTCTGCTTGAAGACCCTGATTTACCTCCACCACCACCCCAGTACACACACGCGCCCGCACGCGCCCCTTTCATTCACCCTTTCTCTCAAAGTTCTTCTTTAGTCTCAGTACCCGGAGCAGTCACCTCCAACCTCATACCTAGGCCAGCCTTCTCACATGGCCAAATACTCCTGATCTCCTTCCTATCAAATTTAGCTGGTCTAGGTGCCACTCCCTCAGAAACGAGTGTTTGTTTGAGGCTGTTAACCAAATCTAATCTACTAATGATTCATTCAAGGGTACATCGAGTTAATGCATTTGCTACCCAGCCCTTAGACATACTAATAACCCATCTATTCGGAAGCCTACAATTTATAAAGCATGGTCATACACATATATTATTGCTTTTAATTCTTACAAGCAGCTTAGGAGGCAGGTGTTGATATCTTTAAATATATGAAACTCAGATGGTTTTTTTATAAAGAAATAGCTAATAAATATCAAAAGGAAGGGATCTAGAAAAACTCCAAACCCAGAGCTCTTTTAACTCAGCAAACTTCTGCAGTGGGTTCATATTAACTAGATCAAAAAGTTTACCGGCACACGGAGCAGGTAGCTAGGCAGGTTGTCTGGGACAGGGCAGCCTTCACTAGTGGCCTGATGCTCACCTGTCCTTCCAGAGCTGGAGGTGGCCGCCATCTGCCCCCAGAATCTGCACCCCCAGTTATCATCCCCGCTCAGCTCAACTGAGGGTCTTGAAACTCTGAGGGTCCTGCCTTCCTGGAGCTGTAGCTCCTGAGGGAAGATGGGGCCATGAACACACAGAGAAGACACAGAGCCCAGGGCCCTGTGGGGACCTGGTACCTCTTCCGCCTACGAAATCAACCAAGAAAGGGTGAACATCTATGATGGACTCAGCCTCTCCTAAGTGCTATGCAAAATGCTGACATGATTAACTACATATTGGAGGCAATAAACCACGTGAAGAGCCAAATAACAGTTGACAATAAACGTGAAAGAAATGTTCAAAAATCCTATATAACTAGTTGCCAAGTGAACCACACAGAAAACTGTTACTTTAAAAATTAAGGAGAAAACACAAAAGCCCCGAACAGCCTGGTCCCAGCAGCCAGGAAGCTTCTCTGCCCCCTCCCACCAGCAGAGCAAATGCCCCAGAGTCCAGGCATGAGCAGGGTGTCCTTGGTCCCCAGAGGGCAGAACAACGCTGACTCTGCTGGACACCTCTGCCTCCCTCCCTAAGGCACACTCAGGGAACCCTGTGTCCACGTAACCTCACCCTCCTGGGCACCGTCCTCCAGCCTCAGTGTGGATACCTGATCTAAGCTGGGCCATGGCCAGTCTTTTTTCCCAGAAAGGAGGTTATAAAGAGAGGAGAATTAATTCCAAGGATTAAGAAAGCACACCCTAGATGAATCAAAGGGCTGTGGGAGATGGGAGAGAGTCTATTTCTTAAGAGTTTGGAACTGGCCCTGGCTGGGTGGCTCAGTTGGTTGAAGCATTATCTGTATACCAAAAAAGGCTATGTGTTCAGTCCCCGGTCAGGTCCCAAACAGGAGGCAACCGATTGATGTTTCTCTCTCTGTCTCCCGTCCTCCCTCTCTGAAATCAGTAAACATGTATTTGGGTGAGGATTTTTTTAAAAAAGAATTTGTAACTGGGGACTGAGCTGGCCAGTGACAGATGAGAGAAGGTCAGTAGTGCTGTGCTAGAGAAGGCCATGCTCAAGCCCCAGCCCCAAGGAAGTAAGAAAGAAGGTTAATATGGTTGAGCAGGGAACTGGGTATATTCTCACAATACAAGGATCGAGGCTGTTATAAACAAATGACTTTTTGCAGCTCAAATTATTGTCCCCCAGTTACAACTCAGCTCAAATTATTGTCCCCCAGTTACAACTCAGCCAAGGAGAGATCACAACCATCAGAATATGAGGGGGCCAGAAAGGCATCCACAAGCCATTAGTCCTAAGGTACGGGGCAACCAGAGTCCAGGTCTGGCCAGACACCCCAGTGAGGCTGCCCTGACACCCAGCAGCCCATCATCTCCCCGCCAAGGAGGCCCACTCAGCCCCCACTCAAAGCTGTTCCAGGGTCAATGTCAAATGGAAGCAGAGGACTGGAAAGCAGGGTGAGGACACAGATAAGACAATAAACCCCCATGTATTCACCAGGGACCTAGAGCAGGCTGGGTCCTGTGCCCTCTACCACACAGGGAGACCCAACAAAGCCACTCACAAGCAGAGAACGACACTGACAGTGGGATGCTCTGAGTGCAGCAGAGCTCGCAGATGGAAGACGCAGGGGGCTGGAGTCAGAGGAAAAAGGCTTGGCTCCCTGGAAGGGAATCAGAGTACGTGCCACTCATGGACACGTGGCCTCTCGGCTCCGAAACCGCCCTCTTTGCCCTGTGTCCTGATCCCGGAGCTGGACTCTGTGTCCTTTCTCCACTGTCAGATGCCTAGCTGTTAGGCTTTGTCAACAGGGGCTCTGGAGGGACACTGGGAGACCACAACAGAGCAAGGAGTCTCCCTTTCGGGTCCCAATGGGCCGTTTTCAGCACAACAGCTAGCAGTTCAGGGGCTTGAGTATGCCCACTTCAGTGGCCTTCACAGACCAGCCCACCCTCACTAAACTTCTCCACCACCCGGTGGGCCCCTCCTATGGACCACCTCAGATCCGCACCCTCCAGAGAGTGTCCTGACCACCCAGGTGGCCATTCCTACACATCAGCTCCACCTCGCATCCTACCAGCCTCTCTGCCCCCAGGCAGGCTGCTCCCACAGCTGTCCTTCCACCACACCTCCCCACCACTGGGGAAGCCCATACCTCAGCCTTGCAGGGGGGAAGCACCCGGCTGAGTCCTCAGCTCTGCCCTTGTTCACTACCCCTCAGCCCTAGAGGGAGCAGCCGCTTTGTGCATTTGCTAATTCTGTACCCTTAGAATCTTCTTTTACTCCTCTTAGAAGGAAACTACCTTTATATAAAATTTTCCCCATTTAAATTATTGGCATGACTGGACTCTGGCTGATACACAAGATTAGCCCTTGAAATTGAAATTGAATAATTAGGGTAAAAAAGGAGGGCATTTCAGAAAGAGAGAATAACATCACAGCATGTATCTATGTGTGTTTGTGTGTGGATGTGTGCACATATATGTCTGCACTTGCATGCATGTACTTGTGTGGATGTGCATGTGTTAAAGGCCTACCCCACCGCTTTCATTAGACTGGATGCACATCTGCATTTGTCTGCCACTGGCAGCCCTCAGGAAGCACCGGCCTCGGCCTGCCAAGCCCTCCCACCAGGGAACAGTGCCAGGGCTCTGCTGCCCCTCACCTGTAGTGTCAGACAGGCCCAGGTAGGGTGTCTCTTGGCCCAAAGTGATGGTCATCTTCAGGACACTGCCTGGGTAACACTCTGTGTAAACCCTCCCTGGTCACACAAGCCCAGGAAAGCCATTCTACTCCTGACTCACCAGATACTTGGCACATCAGCCATGAGGGCAAATCCTGTGTGTCCCCTGTACCCTCTGTGCACCTCAGGGCAAGCCCTGCATGCGTCGTAATGTAGATTGATGATGACTGGAGGTCGTACACTCACAAAATCATCATCCATGAAAATAAGTCAGCAGCTACTGCAAATGGCACCCATATTTCAACTAAAGCGGCCCCAGAGTCACCTTTAACCAGCTTCTAAATAAACATACACACACATACACACACACACAGTCACATGGAAGTGAGGGACACTGCCACTCACCAGAAAATTAAAACGTTCTTTTAAGTCCAAAAGACATAATAATGCTCAATAATAAAGCAGGTACTCTGATCTCCAGGGCCCCTTTCCAGCTCCAGCTCCTACAGCGTCACTGTCCTTTGGAATCAAAAGGCAGGTTCTGCTCAGAATTTCAAGAAACTACTGGCTTAGTGCAAATCGCCTTTCAGCATCACTTAATTTGGCAACTAAAGGAGCTAAGTCTGCTGGGAGCAGGGAATCCATATACAGGCACTCTCTCCTACCCAGGACCCTTTCCCACAACCATGCGCGTGGGCTCAGTGAAAGGCAGGGCTTCCAGGATCTCCCAACCTCCGCATTCCTTTGCATCTGGTCCTTTACACCACACGTCTCTCTCAGCACTGCTCAGGCATGAGCACCGGGATGGGCATGCAGGTTAATGAAAGTCAGTTATAACAGCGTCATTCAATAGGACTTTCTGCAATGAGGCCAGTGTCCTATATCTGCACAGCCAAATATGCGGCCACTAGCTTCATGGCCACAAGTGGCTACTGAGCACTTGAAACATGGCTAGTGCGACTGAGGAACTGAATTTTTCATTTTTATTTAATTTTAAATAATTTAAATTAAAATCACCACATGTGGCTAGTGGCTACCATATTGGACAGCTCAGATTTATAACAGTACCATTTAATAAATAACCATTTTTTAAATTCTTATTCATTTAAACTAAAAAACGAGTTCACCCACTTCTCCCAACCCATCCCCCTCCCACCTCTTGCAACCACCAATCCGTTCTCTATATCTTGAAGCTTGTTTTTTAATAGTTTTTATTGTATTTCTTCCATTACTATTTATTCCCCTTATACCCTCTACCATGTCCAACCACCCCCCTCCCCGCAATCACCACACTGTTGTCCACGTCCATGAATTCTTTTACTTTTCGCTCAATCCCGCCATCCTCCAACCCGCCCACCCCACTGAAGGCTTTGTTTTGTTTTCTTTTGTTCTGTTTTGTTTTGTTAGCTTCTACACATAAGTATTTGTCTCTCTCTGACTTATTTCACTGAGCATAATGCCCTCAAGGGCCATCCTATGTTGTTGCAAATGGCAAGATTTCATTCTTTTTATGGTTTAGTAATATCCCATTGTGTGTATGTACCACAATTTTTTTTAATAAGTATCCATCAATGGACACTTAGGTTGTTTCTGTATCTTGCCTATTACAAATAATGCTGCAATGGACATGGGGTGTACACATCTTTTCAAATTAGAGTTTTAATTTTATTCAAATAAGTACCCAGAAGGAAAATTGCTGGATCATATGGTATCAATAGTTCTATTTTTAATTTTTTGAGGAACCTCCATACTGTTTTCCAAAGTGGTTGCACCAATTTATACTCCCACCAACAGTGCACAACAGTTCCCTTTTCTCCACATCCTCAGCAACACCTGAACAATCATTTATTTAGTGCCTTGTTCTAAGTACTATTTCTGGCCTATAGTATGCACTCAAATATAGGTGGTGGTTGTTGTTATTGCTATTAAATCTGCACAATATCTCTGTAAAATGATATTAATATGTACCTTTACAGATAAAGAAATTATCTCAGAGAGGTTCAGTGACATTCCCAAGGTCCCAGAGCCAGTAAATGGTGAATCATTGGTGTGCTCAACCATGTGCCAGGAATAGGCAGCAACTAAATCTCTCTACGTACAGGCATTAGGGGATACAGGAAGTATAACCATGGTCCTCATGGGCCAGGAGCTTACATTGCAGACCAAGAGGTGGACATGCACCCATGAAACTAGAATCACCAATGGCAGTCAGTAAAGGTAGCTGCCCAGCACTCCCAGGTATGACATGTGCTGGACAGGTCACCCAGTGGGCACCAGGATGGCCATGGAGGTTGAATCAAGTATAGGCAGTTTAAAAGTCCAACACAAGTTGTAGTTGGTCTTGAATACAATAAGGGATCATAAAGCATAATGAATAGCGCTGACTATGGAATCAAAAAGATCTGGGTTCAAATCCTACTTTGCTACTTATTCGTCATATAACCATGGACAAGCTATTAAACGCTGGAGCCTCAGTTTTCTCATCAGTAAAGGGAAGAAAAAAATGATAGCTATGTCCATCAAACAAAGCAATGCATAAAAAAGAGCTTTGCACAGGGCCTAGCACAGAGTCAGCGCTCAATGAATGAATGGAAAGTGACAGAGAAGGGGAAAAAATCAATCTTCCTTGAAAAATGAAATTTAAAAAACAACTTCATGCCCATCTACTCCCTATACTTTGTTCAGTCCAACAAGCCTGGACCACAATCTAACAGACAGAAATAATAGCTAATTTCAATCTGTGTCGTCTAAATTGCAAAGCATCCGTGCCTAAGAAATGCAAATAGCTACGGAGCCCTAATCTAAATACATCAATTTCAGGTTCTCTTCCCCAAAGTTCTTCCTACTTCTGCTACTACCCTAAGACTGACCACACATTTGTTCATTGAACCTGAGTCCTGCCCTTGCCCAGCACCCAGTTTCACTAGCTGGTCTGGGTGTGTCACCACAACGTGTCCTCACTACAGAAACTGAACACACCCACCTTCTCTCCCTGACAAAAGATGGCAGGAGCAGCTGGCACAGTCTCCCTGCCCCTCCTCTAACTTCATTTCCACTCCCAGCTCAATAACTTGTCTTATGATTATCTTATTACCAATAACCTTGCTGTAATGAGTTTTAATCTGCCTTATATTAATTAAAAGCATTCTCATTAGCCAGCTTGGTTTGTGGTTTGGGAGTGGGGCAGAGAATAGCTAATAAGATCAACTCACTGCTGATTAGTTATTGATTGGGAGGGGTGAAGCATAGGCCTAAGGAGGGCAAGTCTTACTCACGTCTAAATCCCCAAGAGCAGGGGTCTCAGTCCCCAAACTTGGAAGAAAGTTACCAAAGTCAGACTGAACCAACGGGTTCAGAACTGGGCAATATCCCCAATGGGGTTTAGTGGTGAGTGTGAACAGAGAGAAAAGAGACAGTCAGACACACATACATACATACCCCACACAATAGAGGAAGAATGAGTCAGTGAAAGAAGGCAACAGACAGATCCCAAAGCAGAGGACGACCTTTGATTAATTCTTCTAGTTAAAAATTCAAGACACTGCCTCTAGCGGTGAATCAGACCAACAGGGCTTTAAACCTTTGCTCTACCACTCAATAAGCTATGTAACTTTGTTAAAATTATTTAACCTCCTTGAAATTCAGCTTCCATTTACTAAGTGGACCATGTATATATGGTTTCTTGTACATGAATGGAAATCAGCAGAAATTCAGTGAAGAGGAAGCAGTATAATCCATCAGGCTGCCATGTCTAAGCCTCAGAGTCAATCATGCTCACCAGAGAAGTTCAGTCTTTGTCAGTCAGTGGAGTGAGGGTAGAATAGAAACAGGGGCTAAGAGATTTCTTTTTCACTTCCCCAGCTGGTAATAAGGCAATATTTAGCTTCCCGTTTGACTTTTTTCTTTGGAACTTCAGTATTTTCAGCAAGTAGCACAAAAAAGAAGGAGGACTAAATGGTATGATTCATGAAAGAAATTCCACTCTAGACCCAGAACACTGTGAGTTACTCTCCTTTGTTCTTATTTCTAATGGAACTGGTCAAGAAGTACTTCCTGAAAGTGGGTAAAGTTACATATTAAATATCTTAATCCTCTTGTTTGAAAAGTTAACTAGCCAAGTTCTATCTTTAATGAAATACTTACTCAAATATTTTAATATAAATTACAGGTCAATATAAAATTATTGTTATAACAGTGAACAATCACACAAAGTCCCTACCCTTGGGTTCTTATGCTCTCGTAGAGGATATAAACATTTATTAAATCACTTCAAGTATGATAAGAGTTGTGAAGAAGAGATATATCCCTGGTATCATAGAAGCATGCAATTAGGAAAACCCAATCTAGTGCATGGGATGAAAGTAGGCAACTCCTGAACTTAGTGTTTTGAATTGAATGCTTGTGCCCCCACTTTGCCAAATTCATATGTTGAAAACCAATCCCCCAATGTTTCTGTACTTTAAGAAGATAATGAAGGTTAAATGAGGTCATAACAGTGGGGCCATGATGTGATAGGATTAGTATCCTTACAAGAAGAGACAGCACAGAACTAGAGCATTCCCTCCCCCTCCTTCCCTCCACCTCGCTCCCTTTCTCTGTGCACAGGCACCAAGGCAAGGCCGTGTGAGGGCGCAGCGAGAGGGGGAATCTTCAAGCTGGGAAGGGCTCTCACCAGAGACTGAATCCTGCCAAAACTTTGCAACTTTGATCTGAGCTTTACAGTCTCAAAAACTGTGAGAATATAAATTTCTGTCATTTAAAAAACAAAGAAACCTTAAGACCCAAAGGAAATACATTGAAATATTAAGAGTGGTATCTCTGGACTGTGATATTGCATAAGTATTTTTCTTCTTTATGGATGTTTCAATAGTTTCCAAATTCCTTAAAACTAATATATATTATGTCAATAATGGGAGAGAAATTTTTTAAATCATCCCTTCTTCAACATCTTCTGGAAATAGAAAATCCAGCTGATTTTTTTTTTCAGCTTTAAATGTACAAGGTTCTGCATCTCCTCCCTAATTTTGCAGGACGCTATGATGTGCATGTGTGTTTTCATCATGAAAATGGAACTGTAACTCCCCCTGGTCCCAAGAAATCAGTCCAGGACTGCCTCAAAAGTCTCTCTCTGCTGTGGCATCCTTTGCTTTAAGTTGTCATTTAGGCAACAAAGTAAAACTCATCATGTCTTTGGCGGGGGGTGGGGCGGGAACAGGTTGCAGTTTCTAAATGTTTTTAAGGAGACTGGCCACAAATTTAATCGCATTCCTTGGGAGTGTCCTGTCTCTCCTCTGACCGCGTATGGTTAGGAACGAATATAGGGCCAGCATCAGCCTGCCCCAGTCTGCATCCCAACTACACCAATCAGAAGTTGCTGCCATTGGGCAGGTTATGTGACTTCTGTCCACTTCAGTCTTCTCATCTATAAAAGGAAGATAATATTCGTACCTACCTCAGAGGGTTGCTGTGAAGGTTAAATGAGGTAGGTAGTGCATGTACTCTACTTGGCCAGAGCTGGCACCTGGGTACTTGTTGTAAGGCTACATAGGACTTGTTTTAATCACATATGATAAGACAGACACAGAAATGACTGGCACAAAGGAAGAAATTTTACTCACAGTTCCCCAGAAGCAGGAGGCCTGGCATGCCATTCAGGACCACACCGGGAAGCACCAGCTTTGGCCAGAAGCACAGGGAGGGAGGGGAAAATGTGCGCAAGAGCTGTTATTGTAGATTCCGTGGGAAAGAAGGGGTGAGGCAGAGTAAGCAAGTTTAGGACTGCCTGGTTTGAATAACTGCAGTAGGCCTGGGAGCACAGGGCACGTACCTGGCCCTGGGGCAGTTGGGGCAGGTGGATGGTGTCCCAGAGTGTAACTGTTCAATAAAGGAGGTGCCTGGTGAGCATGGGCTCTGGACTGGCTGGTGTGCATATGAAAGGCATGCTTCCAGGTTAGGTGTTTGCTATCTCCATAAATTAGTTAACCCAGTTCCTCCAGTGTCAGCAAGGTCCCAGATTTCAAAGAATCAACAAATATAGAAGAAAAACACACGACAAATACAATATTCTAGGTATAGTCCCTCAGGGATCTCATCCAGTATAATGGTTGTAAATACCCACTAATGGCACACAAATGCATATGCCCTGGCCAGACCTGTCCCTGACTCCAGACTCACATGTCCAACTGCCTCTCTGACATTACTCCAATTTCCAATGAGCTGCTCAAACTCAGCATGACCTCCCCACCACCAAACCTGCTCCTCCCACAGTCCTCC
The DNA here is from genome assembly GCF_987537825.1 of Furipterus horrens. Lineage (NCBI taxonomy): Eukaryota > Metazoa > Chordata > Mammalia > Chiroptera > Furipteridae > Furipterus > Furipterus horrens. The sequence continues at coordinate 192,919,574 of NW_028327173.1, read as the reverse complement.
CCATCTTAGGAAACCGAACTCTAAATTTGAAGGTGCTAAAGCCATAAGTCTTGATGTCATCTTTGACATCTCTTCCAAAACAAGGACCAATTTTACATTCCCATCTGAAACAACAAAAAAACTGCACAAGATTTACAAAGCAATGGTTTTTAAGGTACTGGGCACCAGGCAATGAGGGACAGTGATTCCTATGATTGTCCCAGTTTACTGCACGAAGAGTTTCCAGGCCACAGTGCAGGGAAGGGAATGCCCAGAGGACTCCTGAGTTGAGGAGACAGAGCTAAGCATCCAGGAAGACCAAAGCAGCCAGAGTTTGCAGGACAGAGTCCTGAAGACAAGAAAGCTATACAAAGAAGGAACAGTGAAGATCTGCAGAGGATCCATCTCACATATTCAGCTGAGAACTAGTCAGAACATACTGATGGGAAAACTCCTGAATCCAGAAGAATGACCCAAAAAGACTAGGGTTAACAGTACCCAGGGCCCATATAGGGTCAATTTCCACCAGCTAGACTGGAAATTCTCATTATTCATGAAGCCCCAGAAGGGGATTGCCTCAGTAATCGTCAAATTTTATGTATGACAGGTATACAAGGGGGGGACCCAAAAAAACTGGAATTACCCTCTGGAGGACAGGCCCCGTGTAGTACAGGCTTTTCCCACTAGGTGAGTGTTTTAGGAACCCATTTGTATCAGTGGACCAGCTGGCATTTTTGTGAGAGGCTGAATTTGGCTTCAGTGAATTTTTTTTTTTTTTTTTTTTTTTTTGAAGACTCTTTGAACGCATTTGCCCATTTCATAATGGGTGATTTACAAGTGTACCTGCCCATACCATGCTGAGTGTTCAGCAGTTTTTGACCAAAAATGGCATGACCCTCCACCATGCTCCACCCTCATTATATACCTGACCTCGCCCAAGTGACTTTTTTTTTGTTTTCCCAGATGAAGAAAGTCCTCAAAGAGAAACGTTTTACCGATGTGAAGAAGGTGAAACAAAAACCAGCAGAAACACTCGAAGGAATCAAAATTGACAAGTACAAAACCTGTTTTGAGCAGTGGAGAAAGTGTCTCAAAGGTGTATTACATCAAATGGAGAGTATGTTGAAGGTGACTGAAGTTTAAACATGTAAGAAGAAATACACAACTTTTTATAAGTAAATTCCATTTTGGGGGGGGTCCCCCCTCATATATATAACTTTTTAAGAAATTAAACTGTTTTCTAAAGTGGTTGTACCATTTAAATTCCCATCAATAGGGTATGAGAGTTTCTCCACATCCTTCCAATTAGAATGACTAAAATGAAAAAGACTTTAAATCATTTTAGTCATTCTAATGATTGTGTAAAATTATTTCACTATGGTTTAAATTTGTGTTTCCCTAAGAGTAATGAGTTGAGCATATTTTCATGTGCTTATTTGCCAGCTTTATATCTTTTTGGTAAAATGTCTAAGTCTTTTGTCTATATTTTTTTAATTTATTGATTTGAGAGAAAGACATCAATCTCTTGTTCCACTCATTCATCATGTATGCATTCATTGTTGTATGTGCCCTCCCTGGGAACAGAACCTGAAATCTTGGCATATCAGATGACATGCTACCCAACTGAGACACCCGGCCAGGGCTGTCCATTTCTTAATGGGTTGCTTGTTTTCTTATTATTAAGTTGTAGGGATTCTTTAAATATTCCATATACAAGTACTTTATCTGACATGTGATTTGAAAATATTTTCACCCAGTCTGTGGTTTGTCCTTCTTTTCATATATATCAACAAAATCTATCATTTAGAAATTTCTCCTAAGAAAATAATCCAAGACATGAAAAAAAAAGGAATAGTTAAGTAAACTGTGTAACAGTTACTCAATGATATATAAAGTAGCCATTTTAAATGAATATGTAACAACATGGAAAAATGCTAAGGATAACACCTTAAATGAGACAAATATTTCATTCTATTAATAGAACACTATGGATATAACAGGAAAAGGTTAGAAGAGGTATATCAAAATCATACTGTTTGCATTGGTAAAATGATGGTTAACTTTTTTGACTAAATTTTTTTTAATGGTATTGCTTTATTTTTTATTTTTAAAAATTTAGATATAATTCACACACCATAAAATTTATCATTTTGAAGCATACAATTCCACAGTGTTTACTATATTCACTAAATTGTGTGACTGCACCACTAATTCCAGAATATATAAATTGTTTATTTTTTAAAATCAATTATAGCACTTTTTTCACACTCTACATAAATATCCACCATGAGTCTTTTAAACAAGATTCCTGTCTTCATTCAATCTATATCTTCATTAATAGATGATAAAGGTTGTGAACGCCCAAGTATGTATGTTTCTTATCATCTTGTGTCTTACTAACACCCAAGCTGTTAAAATTTCGTATCAAAATGAGGATCGCACTTAAGTTGCCAAATGATTTGTCAGCACAATGCAAGTATAAATAGGTCCCTGATCTGTAATTTTCACACACTCCTCTCCATAATCATTAGTTTCTACTTGAATTGTTGGTTCACTGTACCAGCATACGATATGAGCTGCTGGGGAAAACATCGTGTTCACAGCACACTCTGCAATAATGGTCCTTGGTAGTAAACGCATAGCCACTTACAGTGCATGAAGCCTTGCACGCACAGTCTCTCACCTGATCCAGGTAAGAGTCTCATGGTGGGTACTGTCATTCTCCGCACTGCATAGATGCAGGAATTGAGGCTCTAAAAAGTTAGGGGCCTTATCTGGATTACTCAGCCAATAAGTAGTAGATACAGGGTTTGAGTCATTATATTCTGATCCCAAAACCTATCCCTTTCTACTAAACTCTGCTGCCCCTCCTAATATATTGTTAAACATTCCTTATGTATTTAAAAAAAAAAAAAAAAAAACTCCAGGCAGCCAGTGTCTGCTATGATGGGCCCACCATGTTGTGCCCCCCCCTCCCCCCACAAGCTCACAACCTTCCCTCCCAGCACAGCTGAGCCTTGGCTCCATCCCACGGGCTGCACCACATGGCCGCCATGGCACCTGGCCATGTCTGGGCTCCCAGGAGCTGCTCCAGTAAGCCAGCTAGCAACACCGAGATTAGGAACAAATTCAGGAACACACAGGGACCTGGAAAGCATCAGTTGCACAAACAAACTGAGATTGGGGAGCCGCTGGGAGAAGGAAGCGAGGGAGGCCGGGGAGGCATAAGGCTCTCGCTGCAAGCACAGGATAAGGCCACAGCTCGGGCAGCCTGAGGCGGCAGGTCAGGAAGGGACAGGACACCGCCACAGTGGGAAAAGGGAACAGCCGCCAATGATAACCCTCCAAAAGTCTCCACTGTCTTTCATATGAAATTCAGCTCCTTCCAGAGGGCTACCAGGACCCCCATGATGCAACCGAGGCATGCCCTGGCCTCATCTCTTACCTCCTCACTCACTCGCTACCCTCCCGCCCCCAGTGATCAGTCAGCTGTGCCATCCTCTGCACCCCCAGCCTTTGCACAGCAGCTCCACAGTCTCACCACGCCTCTCCCCTTCTCACCTGCCGGAATTCTCTTCAGTCTGGACCCAGGCCTCCACCCCCTTCACTCCTCCTCGTCCTAACTGTCCCGTCCTCCTCTCCCCACGACTTTCCCTCTCACAGGTGATGCTACTGCTCCCACCATCCCTTGGAAATAACTAGGCTCCTGCCTACCCTGCAGCTCTGAGGCCATGATCATCTGCTCTGCTCGAGACCCAGACAACAAAATGCAGGAAAGCAACCCCAGACACGGCCAGGCTATGACAAAACTGTGACCCAAAGTGAGAGCAGGTCAGATAATGCAAGAGGTGACCATCATCCTGCAGGAGTCAGCTCAAAGTCCCTCCACCCCAGGTCAGACTTCAGAGACTATTGCGGACACCTCCTGACTGTCAAGGTCTCCCTGGGTGACCCTCAGGGTCATCCGAAGAGAACCACCACAGAGGGCCTGCACAGCTGGAATAAGACATGGAGGAGATCACAGCACAGATGTGGGGTCTGGGCTCTGACTGGGCCTTGCATTACTGGCCTACAGGAGAGGGGGCCATAAGGGAATGGGGGTGACGACACCAGCTGGGCATTGATGCCCAGTTCCTAAACTAGGTCAGGGATGGGGGGAACACACTCGCTTAGGGGATCGGCGATGGTTTCAGGGAAGATGCTATAATGATGTTCCCATCAGAGGGGAGACCAGGCAAAATGTCCCCCAGGGCCTCTTTCGGCAGCTGGTCTGTGGGGAACCACTTTGGGCCCCAGGGCTACATCACATGCTCCAAACCCAAACAAATTTCTTTGGGGTATGAAGTGTAACAACAAAAGCTGCTCCAGAACTACAGGCAGTTACAGATCCAGCCCCATTTCACACCTGGTTATTATACTGTGAGACTTTCCATCAGCAAACTACAAATTCCAGGAGCACTTCAAAGCCAGAACTTCCCAGAGCATTTGGTGGGGGACAAAGAGAAGCAGGGGGTGAAGGGTAGATACTGAGAGGGGTGACCATGGGAGGGTTGTGTGTCAGCATCCAGCAAGAATCTAGAAGGACAATGCAATAAAAATGTAACATTTTCCTTAAGTTACTAACATTTGTTAAGTATAGTACTCATCATGTGTTAAGCCCCAATATGAACACTGTGTATTATCTCATTTAGTTCCATAACCACTCAATAAAGTAGGCACAGTCATTATCCCCTATTTTGCAGGTGAAGAAGCCCATAGCCCAGAAACATTAAATCACTTTGCCAAGGGCACACAGCTAACTAGTTGCAAAGCTGAGATGTGGATCCAGAAGCTGGGTCCAAGACCACAGTGTTCTTTAACCACACTGAAATGCTTCTCAAAATGGCTGGACACTTCAGAAGAAAAGTTTTGAACCAGGACTCAAGAGATCTAGATTGTGGGCCAATTCTGCCCCTAACTTTCTGCCCCTTCTGATATAATACTGAACAAATCATTCCAGCTTTCTGGACCTCAGCTGGCTCATTTGTAAATGAGAGATTGAGCAGAATCAGGAATAGCAAGTGGGTGACATACAAGTCTCCCCTCTATTACTACACCCATGGTATACATCAGTCATCACTAATTGACCATAACGTGCAATCACTGAGCCCAGGTGAAGACTCACTTAGTCTCTACTCTGCACTAAGACAACTGCTACTTACCCATTGGAATTGGAAAACAAAACATACTTGCTTTCCCAGTGTTACATTGTTTCTAATGTGTCTTCTGACTCACAATCTACAACTGTTTACTGGGTTTCTAAAGACATTTTCATTCCAGCCCCACTCTAACTCCAGTTGTCCTTATACTCAGTCTTTCTTCTGCAGAATGGGCATTATGTTACATGTGATCAGCTTCACTTCCTTTGCTACCCACAATGAACACCACTCCAAACCAATAACCAATTTGAGTTACACAAACTGGATCTACTCTCGCAGTGGCCCTGTCAGGCCCTCTCTTGCCCTCTGCCTCAGTAAGGGAGCCCCATAAAGGAGAGATCATGACAGAATGAACGGGTACAGGTTGCTTTGCACTAAGCACTGTGTTTCCAGAAAATTCTAATTAAAATGCAAATACCCCCTAGAGGTGGTTACACAGGAAATCATTTTCTGTCATTGTCACCTTGGCAGGCATTTCTTTACCTGTCTGTTTTTCCAGCTTCAGCAACTGAGAGCAGAATTCTATGGAATGGGATAGGTTCCAAATATAGGTTCTGTTTAAGAGAAAGCCATTCAAAAAGGAAGTTGCAAGAGGAGGTCATCTGGGGAGGGGAGCTGCTAATGGCTGAGAAAGAGTAATGGATAAAACATGCTACACAGCTGCCAAGAATACTTGGTATTTTCATAGGGAACAGTTGTAGACCAAATAAATTAATCTCTAATGGTTGAATTACAAGCATCAGCAATGATTTAGAGATGTATTAAGAAAAGAAAGTTGTTCCAGCAATCCTGAAATCCCAACAGAGGAACTGATGTGAGTGTGTAAGCCCTCTGCAAACAGGGCACATAGTGCAAATTGAAGAGATTAATGATATGACTGGCAACTTGTGACTCTGTCTGCCAGTGAGCAAGCTTGCCCCCACACAGACACACCCAGATGCCCACAGGAGCCCAGAACATGCACTCTTTAGTCTGGAAAACATCCATTTGGGAATCTAGTTGCCAGAAAGACTAAAGAGAACCCTTCGCTCTGCGTGCCCCTTAATCACCCACACTAAGAAAATGCATAATTAATTTGTTCTCAACAGTTCCTCTGCGGCTGCAAAATTGAAGGCATTTCTAGAATGGCAATTGCAGACCAGAATAACCAATGTTCGTCTACAAGCAGAATAATATATCCAGCCAGCCTGCTTCCCTTCCCTTTCCTATCATCTCTGTTCAGGCCATGGGCCTAGGTGTGGGACAGGAGTCTCTCTTTTCCTCATAGCCTTGAGATCTTAAGGGCTGGTGGGGAGGAACACAAAATGAAACTCAGAAAGATTCAGAGAAGGAGGCCTCACTCTAAGAGGGAACAGGTACAAAGCTCAGGTGCAATGTTCAGACCAACAGGCATTTGGGGGAGAACTTAACACACATAGGAGTTAGATGAAGTTAAAGAACTCTTGTCAATTTCATTGTCACATGTGGTCAGCTCCCCTTTCTTGTCCACGGTGATGATGGCAAGAATACTTAGAAAAATATCCGTTGTTAAAGATGCACACTGAAATTGCAGGTGAAAAGCCATTTCTATAATTTAAAATTCTTCAGCAACAAATGAACAAACGAATGAATGAATGAATGACATCAATATGTTTTATATCTAGGTGCCAGGTATATGGTTCATCATATTATTCTACTTTTTTATTGCATTTGAAATTTTTCATATAGAGGTTTTTTGTTGTTGTTGTTGTTTAATTCAAAGGTATCCCAGCCTGCTGTTCCTAATCCTCTGGTGTTCCTCTGTTCTTGACCTGAGCCAGCCTCTCCCGTCTCATTGTGCACCACGTGTCTTATCATTCACTTTACTCCATCACACTGGCCTCCTTTCAGGTCCTTGAACAAGCCAAGCTCATTCCCATCTCAGGGCTGTTAGGCTTGCAATTTCCGCTTGCCAGGGCCAGCTTCATGGATATGCAGCAGGTACAGCCACTCTGAGCCCACACGCACAAGGGCCCCACACTTGTGATTTACTATGGAAAACAGAATAATGCCACCTCCCCCCTCCAACAATAAGGTCCATGATATGGCAAAGGGGAATTAAGCTTACAGATGAAATTTAAGGTGGCTAATCAGCTGACCTTGAGATAGAGAGGTTATCTCAGATTATCCAGGTGGACCCAGTGTGGTCACAATGCTTCTGTTAAGTGGAAGAGGGAGGAAGAAGAGAACTTGAGAGATGGCAGAGTGAGGATGTGGCCAGACATTGCTGGCTTTAAAGATGGAGAACGGGTGCCATGAGCCAAGGAATGCAGATGGCCTCCAGAAACTGATGCATTCATTTTAGTCCAATGAGAAGCATTTCAGACGTCTAACCTCCAGAACTGTAAGAGAGTAAATTTGTATTGTTTTAAGCCACTAAGTCTGTGATAGTTTGTCACAGCGGCAATAGGAAACTAATATAGTAGCTGTCTTGAAATTCTTAATTTTACCTTTGACTTCGTGTTTTGCAAGCAAAGCCTGATGGGACAGTGGAGCACCCATTGAGAGAGTCAGCTCACACATAATCCCAGCTCCCCAGGAGGATGCCCACTCCTCGTCGCCAGCACTCTGGCTCCTGGGCCTCCTCATGTCCCCCCACAACCATAGCTATTGTCTACCAGGGTGGTGACCAGGTTGCCCAAGTGAGAGACCCCTGCATTCTGCCATTGCCCTTCATCTCCGCTGACTGCAGACACAGGAAGGGTCAGGGTCATCCACACATCATTCAGTACCACTCCCCACCCCAGACTCACATCACTACGGCAAGTTCAACAGGTGACTTGGCAGAGACCTCTCAGCTACCCCCAATCCACGTCCTAAACACATCACAGCACAGAGGTTGCAATCTCTTGGCAGACTGCAGATTGAAGTACAGGGCCACAGGAAGGGGAGACTGATTGCCCCAGCCAGAGCCCCATATTTTCCTTTTGCAGTGGGTCCCAAAAATTACCACTCTGCCTGTTCCTCTAACAGTCTTCCCCCAGCTCTCCACTTGCTGGTTTTTTCATCATTTTTAGTTTCAACTGAAAAACACCTGTCAGAGGACCCTTCCCCAGCCCAGTTTAAGTCACTTTCTATCCCAGGACCACCTTATACCTCTTTTAGGGCACTCAGCAAAAGCTGACACCGCCTTGTTCACTGACATCACTGACTCTCTAAAACGCACTCAGTGAACCTGGTGTGTGCCAAGTGCTGTTCCAAGTGTAGTGGTGAAAGCAGCCAGCAAGCTGACTGGGCCCTGGCCCTCCTAGAGTGGATGTTCTGAGTTCCATCAATTGATAATTATTTCTTCTCCCCTCAAGAACAGAACATTGCACACCCAGCACCTCACACAGTGCCTGGCACATAATAGGTGCTCAATAAATATTAGCTGCACAATGGACTACATGAATGAGTGGCTTAGGTACTCTGTGCTGTGGCCAGGCATGGCATGGAGATGTCCCTCTTCATCCTCTAGAGTGTGGGGCATGAAGATCTGTTCCATTAGCAAAAAAAATTGGGGGGAAGGAGAGGCCTGGAGACAGACTGGGGGAGAGGGAGGGAGCAGTACCCTAGTTCCTGAACTGCATTGCCTTAAATTAGCTTCACATATGTCCCGCCATTATCAGTCAACAAGTTTATTTGTATATTTAAGTGAAGTTATTTTGCTAATTGGACATATGTCTCATGGTTCTACAAGGAAAAGTCTATTAACAGGCAAGAGCTTTGAGGGTAGTTTTATTCAGGGACAGGAAGGAAGCTGAGTAGATTTTAATTTGTTAGAAAATAGCCGCTTGGGGCCAAGACAGTAAAAAGCAGGAAATCAAGAACAGGCTATTTGATTATTACCGTTGTTAACAAGCGCCTCGATCACCCTTACGGCTACAGAGAGCCTTCCATCAACTTGATTAGTTATATTACAGCCTTCTCTCTACACTTGCTATTCCAGCAATTCCCATTTTGGAGACATGGCCACTGAGGCGAGAGAAACGCAGCTCGGCCAAGCCAGTCTGAGTCTGGCCTCACAGCCCCTGCGGCCTAACCTCCGGAGCACAGTAAGCTGTGAACATTTTGGAGTTCAAAGGGTTTCAGGAGCAACAGCAGAGCACTGAGGGGATGGGAGAGAGAGCTGGCGGAAAACACTGGTTTCTCAAGACTTGACAAATGGTTCGAACTCCCTGATACAGCATGGAAATCCACGTCTCGACTACTGGCCTGGAGGAACCCCACGGGGGCTCAGCCAGTCTAGACGAGAAAGCCATGATTAGTCAAGTGGTTAAAGGCACCAGCTCAGGAGCCACATTATTTGGGACAAATCCAAGACCCAGCAGAGTTGAATGGTGGCACCCCAAAAGATATGTCCATGTCCTAACCCCCAGAACCTGTAATTGTGATCTTCTTTAGAATCTTGAGAAGAGATCATCCTGGATTGACCGGGTAGGCCCTAAAACCAATGGCAAGTGTCCTTATAAGAAAGAGAAGGGAAGATGGAGGCAGAGATTGGGATGATGCAGCCACAAGAGTGCCTGGAGTCACCAGAAACCAGACATGGCCAAGAAGGATCTTTCCCTAGAGGCTCCAGAAGGAGCATGGCCCTTTGGCACCTTGATTTTGGAGAACTTTCTGTTGTCGTTGTCCCCCCCACCCCCAATTTGTGGTCATTTGTTATAGCAGTCACAGGACACTCCTATCCCTAATTACTAGCTGTGGGCCCTTGAACAAGTCACTTAATCAATCTGCCTCAGTTTCTTCATCTGTAAAATAGGGATAATAACAATAGTATCTACCTCATACAGTTGTTATGAAGTTAAAGAAGGTAATGGAGAGAGTACTCTTAGCACAGCATCTGTCCCTTAGTGTTCAGTCAATGTAAACACTTGTTTTTGGCATCAGAAGCCTATCTGGGAACTCATTAAAAACATGGCTTTCCAGGCCCCACTCTAGGATCATGGAAAACAAATCTTTAGAGTGTACAGTCTAGGAATCTGCACTGTATAAGGCTCCCCAAGAGACTCTAAATGCCTGAAGGTTGGAAACCAGGAGTGAGCTGTCATGTTTCCCTCTGTGACAGACAGACAGAACCTCTCCCACTTCTGGAAAGCTGCCCTTCCAGATACAACTTTACAACTGTCCTTGGTAAATCACTCCAGTACTATAAACTTATGCCCACCCTGAATCTGTCATCACGTAGCTTCATCCCACTTCCCCTCACCACCCTCCGCAGAGGTACAAACCACTTGGAAGCCTTTCAGTGGGAAGAGTAATCAGCACTGAGAAGCCCAGCTGTGGTTAGTCTGGGACAGGTGTGAGATGGATAAGAACAGGCAGCAGCTGGGGGTTTCTCCAGCTCGTGCTCCACTGGGTGCAGGTTAATGCAGTACCTCAACACAGTACTATCGCTGGGGACAGGGCACTCTGCCCTCCTCCAGCCACCACACGAGAACCAGGTGGCAGGACAGGTGGAGAGGAGCTCTGCAGCTGGAGGAAGCCAACCTTGTTGTCCAGGTAGCCTGTGTAGGCAAGGGAACTGTAGGCGCGTGCAAACAAGGAATTGGCTGATCTGATGCTCATGTTGATCAGGAGGGAGAGATGCCCCTCACACAGCAACAGCCCCCCATCACCGGGAATGCAGGGGCATATGTTGTCTCATTTCAGCCGTGGCCTTTGGAAAGAGATCATTGCCTCTGAGCAGCAGAAGCAGCAGCAGCAGCAAACACCATCCGATCAGGCAGCTTCAAGCTTAAAGCAGCCCCAGGAGATAAACAGAGCAAGCTAGGGGGAGAGAAGAGCTGGAAAGAGAGTAGCCAAACCCAGCAGGGCAGAGACCGAGGCAATGGTGGGTGCAAGCCAGAGTCTGGCCCAGCATCTATTATAGATAGTGCAGCCTGTGCTTCTCAAAGTGTGACAGGCACCAGTGACCATGTGCAAAAATGTGGTACAGGAGGCAATTTTGGATGGTACCCAGAATGCTTATTTGCATATGCATTAGGTCCCCCAAAAAGAGAGAGTTAGCCTATCAAATCTGTAATTTCACAGATAGTTTTCCCTAGAACAAAACCAAGTAATGGAAAAAGAGTCAACAGAATGGAAAATATCATGCAAACACATGAATGGCTGGTTATAAGGAAGTGCATAGAAATGAAGGCAAGATTGTGCTCCTGTCTGGTTAAATAGGGGGAAGGCTGAAATCAGGGAAGAAGTGCCCGGGGGGCTACAATTTGAAATAGGCCAGTGAGTTCAAGGGTAATCATTAAATTATTTTTTATACCTTTTCTTAGGTCTTATATATTTCACATGTTTTTAAAAAGACAAGAGGCCCTAGCTGGTGTGACTCAGTGGATTAAGTGCCAGCATGCAAACCAAAGGATCACCAGTTTGATTCCCAGTCAGGGCACGTGCCTGGGTTGCAGGCCAGGCCCCCTGTTGAGGGCGTGCGAGAGGCAACCTATCAATGTATCTATCGCACACCGATGTTCCTCTCCCTTTCTTCCTCCCTCCCTTCCTCTCTCTAAAAATAAATAAATAAAATCTTAAAAAGTAAATAAATAAAAAGACAAGAGGTATGCAGACATGGCAAGATGGGACATTGCTATTGGCCATGGTCCATAGGTCACAGGCAAGTCTAGAGCAATCAAGGGTTTTGTGTGGTCTACCTGGGAACTGCACAGTGAGCCCCATCTCCAAGGGAAGCTGGAGTCATGCCAAATTTTTCTCCAGGGTCCCCACTGATAGGAGTGAACCCCTTGATTTCTCCCCAGACCACACCAAGGCCCAAGAGCCCACTCATACAGAACTCTCCCCAAATTAGAGGGCTTTGGGCTCAGGGCCATTGTGCAGGTTTGCAATGTAGTACTCGGAGAGGTTTGGGTACACAGAAAACTAAAAAGGAGGTGCTGGGTTCAATGGCAGACTCCCTCCCTGTTCCAGAGACCTGGTCCTTAGATGAACCAACCAGAGCAAATTAAATGCAGCACATGCTCCTGCAGAAATTATCACAAACTCTGAAAAAAACAGTCACCAAGAGGGCAGGGATTCAATTTCCCTCCGCCTCTATGAAGAACACTGTCAGGCAAATGTTCCATGATGGCCAGCAAAGAGAGACAGAGGGCATGGAGGCTCCCTGAAAAGCTTCCATGCCAGGCTGACAGACACTGTGCATGCAAAAGAGCTGTGGAACAATTAGACACCACTGCTCCGGAGAAGACCTTCCTGAGCTTGCACTCCCACCCCCAGACTGAGTGAGGAGCCCTCCTCATGCAGGGCTCCTATCCTCATTCCTCATGGCTGGGAGTTAGCTGCTGTCAGGGGCCAGTGCTGAAAAGGAGACAAATCGATCCTCTGCAACTGGTGATTTTGTACCCACTTCCCAACTAGATTGTGAGCAACTGGAGGGCAGAGGACACATCTCATTTTCCTTTATATCCTCTGAGCCTGAGCCTCACACAGGGCCTGGCACACAACAGGCTCAGTCAGTGTGGGTGAAAATAAAATACCTGGAAGAATGGTGGAAAGACCATGTCTGCACATGGCCAGGACAGTCCCCAGGTTAAAGAGCCAGCCACTGCTGCAGCTCCCCTTGCAGAGCAACAAGATCTTTGAACTGCCAATCGAATTACCAGACTTTCAATAAGCTGGTAGTATGGTTATCCTCCAAACCGGCAGTTGTTTTATAGCTTAAGAGTTGAACCTCTTTCCCAAAGCACAGAGCAAGCACCTGCCAATTCCTTTAGAAGGACTACATCCCCCACACCCTCCCACACACACACACACACACACACACACACACACTGGGGAATGCAAACTCCATTTACTTGTTGGATTAACTTTGGTTGATTGAGTGAATGAGTAAAGGAATCCCAGGGAGGAGGCTCTATTGCCCTTCTTCCTCCTCTCCTTGTTTCCCAAACCCACCCCAGGCAGCACCACAGGCTCGGGGCTGACCAGCCTGGCAAAGGTGCCCTCCTTGAATAAATCTCTAGGGCCAGAGGAATGGAGCTGAATAAGTCACATGCTTACCCTTGGAGCTGGGAGTGAAGTGAGATATGAGTGGTTCCCCAAAAGAAAATATGGATGCTGCTTCTCAATGAGAATGATCCCTGAGCTGTAGAATTAACATATGTCCACTATACCCCAACCCCTCGGTCAGAATAAACTCAGTGCTACATCCTCCAGCCCGCCGAATAAACGTCTGCATCAGCCATAACTTCTTTCTGCCCTGTGGACAGGCCAGGTCACACGTCTCTGTTTATAAGCATCCTGAGCACCAGGGATCTCTTTCTCCAAAGCACCTGGGCCCCGCCCCACACCCTCAGCTGCCTAGCAAGGTGCCACTGCACACCTAGAAAAGACTCCTTCACGTTGGCTCCCACCCCCTCCTGATGTGGAGCTGAGTCACTGAGATGCCAGCCAGCTGAGCACCAACCTTGAATGTGCTTCTCGAAGTCGCTGCCTGCCAAGCCCATCTCCTGGCTCTGGCATACTCTGGGACCCGGGGATGCTGGCTTGACAGGTGAGATAATTATGTTTTACCCTTCATTCATTCCTTTATCAGTCACCTGGATGGTAACAGATAAGTGTTCTAATGGAAGAATACACTACTGCAGTATTTACTTATTCTCTTCAGCACCAGCTAGCTCCTCCTTCCAAGGCACAGCTCCGAGACAAGCCTACACCCGTTATCTGGTGCCAACTACCACGTGCTGCCCTCTTGTCAAATGCCAGGCTGTACTTTCCTTACTCATCCCCCAAAGCCGTCAACTTCTCCAGGAGCTGCAGCACCACTGCCTTTCAGATGACTTACACACAAAGGGTGACTGTCTCCATGCCACCCATCCCCCTGCCTGCTTTGGCCCTGTGCTCTGGCCTGAACCTCTCTGCAGAATGTCACTCTGGTGGGTTCCAAGTCCCCGGGCACTGGTGAGATGGACAAAGGAGGGCAGAGAAAAGCAGGGAGGCAGTAAGTCTCACCAACTTTGAGATATTCCAATACAAACTAACGTTTCATTCATTCATTCATTCATTCAACAAACCTGGGTACTGTTGTAGGTGCTTCAGACATGGGGAGACACACAACACAGACCAACTCCCTGTGCTCATGGAGCATACCTTTTAGTGGACATCTGACTTGTTTTTGATACCTCCTTTACATTTATGTTTCACAAAATAATCCTTAGTAAGTGGTATAACCATTTCTAGCCTACAGACAAGGAAAATGGAAGCTGCACAAGGTTAAATGACCTCCCCAAAGCTGAGGCACAAACTCAGATCTTCTGATTTCAAACCTTACTCTCTTTCTAGGACCTCGCCCAAGGCAAGGTTCTAGCAGGTAGAGCCTGGCATTGAAACAGACATTAAATCAACTCAGTCCTAGGCATCATCACTAGAGGTCGTCGTTGTCGTCGTTGGCAGCCGTCCGTCTCGAGAGACGATGGTGTAGCTTCCCAAGAGTCTATCTGCACCGCCGAGAATGGTTGTGCAGTCCGACTCGGGAGTGACACGGTATCTGTCTCCTCCCGTGTTGAATCGACATCTTGCGATGACGCTGGAGTGTCCTCTCCAGTGAAGCTGAAGCTACAGAGCCTGGGCAGGGTGATATGGAGGGTCTGCTGTTGCCCATGCAGCAGACCCCCCCTCTCTTCGCAGCTGAAGGGTCCAAGGGAAAGACGGAGTCAATACAGCTTGGCTTCAGGTGCGCCGCAGGAGTTGCCGGTGTTGACTACAACGTCAAACTGCCTTAGGGACTCCGGCTCCGGATTTTCTGTCGGGGTTTACTCCCTTAGCCTTTCCCCTGAAGAGGTATGCCGCAAGGCAGCGGAGGTTTTTTGGAGTCAGAGTTTTCCTTCTCTGATGTGCCCTGACTGGAAGATCGAACCAACTCCACTAGAGGTAGAAGACATAAAAAAGACAGACTTAATCTCTGATAAAACAGAATCTCTAATCTAAAGAGAAAGACACAACTACCGTTTGTGGCAGGGATAAAGAAGATAGAGCGATTAAATTCAAATAAGATTCTATCTCTGAAATAATACACAGGAAATAATGATTATCTCCAGGCAGGAAAATTGGGTATCTGAGGAACAGGGATAGGAGAATTATTTTGTATGTTCAAATATTATATATTTTGAATTGTGTACCATCTAAGTTTATTTCCCATTAAATGACACTTTGAAAATGCAATTAGCTAAAACCTGAATGTGGAAAATTCTGCAGGATAAATGATCTGGTTTCCTCAACAAGCAAATGGCTCAAAAAAAAAAAAAGGAGGTAGGGGAAACATAGATTTGAAAAGATTTAGGAAACATCTACCAAATGCAATATATGTACTTTGGATCCATAGTTGAACAATCCAACTTTTAAAAACATATTTTTTGAGATAACAAGGGAGATTTAAATGTGGACTATTATAAATTATTAAGGAATTATTATTAGTTTTGTTAGGTATGATCCTGGTATTGTGGTTAATTTTTTTTAAAGGTCCTTTTCTATTAGAAATACATACAAAAGTAGTTACACATGAAATAATGCAAAGCCTGAAATTTACTTTTAAATATTTAGGCAAATAATTATAATAAGTAAATGAATAAAAATAAACAAAGGAATAAATAAACAAAAGGGGGAGAAGATGAGACAAGATTGGAAAAATAGTGATTATTTCTGAAGCTGGCTACAATTCTGTTGGAGTTCATAATACTATTCTCTCTGCTCCTAGGGATGACTAAAATCTCCATAATGAAAAGTTTAAACAAAATTTTTTAAATTAATTATTCCACCCACCAAGGACGCTTGAGAAGAGGAGGATATGAACTGAGTGTAGAAGGATGACTTAGAATTTTCTAAGGGGCAAAGGGCATTCCAGGCTGAGCAAAGACACATAAATCTATCATAAAGCTCTCTCTGGAGGAACTAAAAGTATCTACATTTGACCCCAAACTCAACTTGCATCAACAAAAATGACCTCTTGCTTGATGCCCTAAATCTCTGGAATATCTAGTCACAGCATCAAAATCAACTACCCTATTCCACGTGAGGACAGTGTGTGGGGTCAACAGCTCTGCTCAGAGGCCTACAGGAGGCCCCAGTGCAGCCTTCAGAGGACAGAAAAGCAATTAACCTCTTTCAACTGGGTTTTGCCTGACAAAGCGATTTGGAAGCCAGCTGAGTTATCTCAGGAACCGAGCCTTCATCTCTCCTGAGTCATCCCAGACACTTGTGTTCCCCAGAAACACACACCAGTCTCCCTGACAGTACCTTGTAGTTCATAGCCCTGCTACCACAGGATCCAGCTTGATGTCAGCCTGGCAGCCGAGCCCATGGACACTAAAGTGCCCCCGAGATGGTCCTTCTCTCCTTCCTGCCCAGCCCCACCCTCAATCCCGACCTCTAGCAACACACAGGAAGTATGCTGGCTTTGCAGCCATGTCAGGACTTACTCAGTCCTGGCCTGGCTCAGATGGGTCCCATGGGTCTCTTACCTCGGACTGAAGCTGGAAGTACTCCTCTGAGCCATAGGGAACACTTCTCAAGGAGGTGAGATAGTCATAACTGATGACAGCTGTCTGTGAACCAAGGAAGGGGAAAACTTAGTGCCCAGACATCAAATATTACTCCTCTGCCAAAGAACTAAAGCTCCAGGCCCCTGACATAGCTAGGAATAGACAGTCCCGCCCCTAAGATGCTCTGACCCCAGCTCTTAGCCTGGCTGGCTTCTCCCTGCCCATCAGAGGTCTGCACAAATGCCTCTTCTGCAGAGTTCCAATCTAAATTTGCCCCAACCACCAGGAACTCTCAATTGTCTATCATAACAAACCACCACCCAACATTACCTTGCTCATCTGTTCCCTTGTATATGGACTCTCTCTCCTTTGCTAGAATTTCAGCTGTATAGGCACAGGGCTTGTTCTTCCTGTTCACCATCCTATCAGTAAATGCTCAGTAAACACTGGTTGAATGAGTGCTGTTGGATAAACTTATCGCACCTCTCTGTATCACAAATAAACATCATTTTATATTTGTGTTTGCCCTAATAGCATAAGTTTTTATTCTCCATCCCCGGCCAAGACTTCCAGTGAATCAGAAGATTACACACTCCCAGATAGCTCAGACATAGAGGAATGGTGGGGACTGCCAAGCCCAAACCTTCCCTTTTAGAATTCAGCAACGGAGGACCCTAGGAATTAAGGGTCTTACAACGCTGAAATGGAAAGGAGTTTGCTCCTTTGCACCTCCAAAGCTTTATTTCATTTGATATGTACTTGTTGAACACCAACCATGAGCTAGACCTGGTCACTAAGCGGTGAGGAAGGATGGTCAAGACCAGAACTCTGCCCTTTAAAGAAAGCACAGCCTAGTGGCTGATTTATGAAGCACCGGTAAAAACCTTCTACCCCTTTTTCCAACGACTCAAATCCCTAGGATTCCATCAGCCCTGCTTCCCCTCGGGCACTCCTCCCGACTCCCAGCCCAAGGGCTCTCTCCTGTGTCTGAGGTCCCACAGCAGCGGTCATCTGAGTCACTCATCTCAAGCCCGTCCAGAGGTTCAGGTTGTTTTCAACCCACTCGCATGAGCTCCTCTCAGTCAGGAGCTCCTTCAAAGCTGTGTCTAGATGAAACAATTTGTTTTTACTCCTTAAAGCATATAAGACAATGCCAGACCCCAAAAAGGCGCTCAGTAAACATGGAAGCCGTTTCATCATCCATGGCCTGCTTATCTGTCGTCTGTCTTGATTTTCTGACCCAGCGCTCCCTAGAGGGCAGGCACCAGTTTCCTCCCCTCTGAGCCAGGCCAGGGAGAAGACTTGACACAGCAGGCAGTAAGGAAATAGCTGGACAACAACCCGGACAGACTGTGCCTCAGAAGGTCCTTCACCAGGGGGAAGAAAGGATGGGTTCATCCTGCATACAGAGAGGAGGAAAGAAGGCATGAAGCGCGTGGTGACCTACCTACAAGCAAAGGGGACAATTATATAGGTCCGTCTGGGAAAGCCACTTTCCACAAAGAGGACATGTCACACCAGAATGATGTGCCTGAGCCACTGGAGAAAACCATTAATGGTCACATAGTCAACTCAGATTCTCTGTCAGTTCAGGGACGGGAGGGGATCCAAAGTCCTCCAAGGCCCAGATGCTCTGAGTATAAGCCCCACAGCAGGGACCATTCACACTAGCTGATGAGAAGAGAGAGAGAAACCAAGTTTTCTCACAGAATTTAATCAAAGCAGCAAAGCCTTCCTTCCAGGCATTTGCTGAGGCGCGCCACCCTCTGAACCTGTCCCTAAAATAAGATATGGAACTTAAAATGTAAAGCCTTTAAAGCAGAGATCCAACCCTGATTGGTGTGGCTCGGTGGGTTGGGCATTGTCCCACAAACTGAAAGGTAGCCTGTTCGATTCCTGATCAGGGCACATGCCTGGGTTGTAGGCCAAGTCCAGCTGGGGGAATGCAAAGGGGAACCAATTGAAGTTTCTCTCACACATCGATGTTTCCCTCCCTCTCTTCTTCCCTCCCTTTCCCTCTCTCTAAATATAAATAACTTCTTTTTAAATAATAAAACATAAAGCAGAGATCCTGTGCAATCCTACTCTCTTTAACTACAGGACGGCAGAGTCTATGCACACAGGAATATCGATCAGTATGTGAGGGTATATAGCCATGGCTGTGCAACTGTGTAGCGGGAGCTTCACACATGTAAGGGTACATGTGTATCTCCACATACATGTGAACAGCGTGTAGTCCTCTCCAGCCACAAATGAAAAAGCACCTACCGTAGCAACTGCTCTGCCCACTCTGACAGCACCAAAGTCATTAGGGTCCAAGTACTTGTTACCGTAGAGGTAGAAGCCAGAGGCAGCAAGAGCCATGCTGGTCCATGAAGCGAGCTTGACAGCCCTTCTGGCCATGTCCCCAGATCCTGCAGAAGGAAAGTAGAGAAAGAGGAACGGTTGAGTTTCATAGGTAGACCAGGATTCAAATCCAGGTTCCGCCACTGAGTAGGTTGTATGACCTTGGGTCATTTCCTTAATCTCATTGCACCTCAGTTTCCTCATTTGTAACACAGAATCATACCCAACTCAAAAGTCATTGGGATAAAATGAGATCATGTATATAAAATCCTCAGCATAGTACCCTGCACAAGTCAACTCTCAGTCATTCTTCCTTTGGCAGTGCAGAGCACTGTTCTAGGTACTGGGGACAAAATGAACGAAACAGAAAAACCTGTTGCCCAGGTGGTACTTAAGACTCTAGATGAGATGACAGATCATAAGCAAATAGACACAATATATTAGAATGTCAGCTGGTATTAAATGCCGGGGAGAAAATCAAAGAGGGTAAGAGGAAAGATGTCAAATACGTGATGAGGGATGCTGTTTTAGATAGGAAAAGCAGCGGAGCAGATCAACAATTGTTCCTGGTTACTTATTATGCCACCCAGCACACGCAGGCGTCATTAGCCCTCTCTGCCCAGGTCAGAAGTGGTCAGGCCACAGCCAAAATGGCAGCTGGTCAGAAGTAGCCAGGTAAGCCCTCCATGTTTGGCTGACTTTTGGTTAGAATAGAGTTCCCCTTGTCTAGACTGTGAGCTCTTTGAGAGTAAACACCATGACTGTTACAGTGCTGCAGGTGCTTTACGGGTAGGGTTTCAATGTCCACCAGCTGTTTAACCAAATCCACACTCACAGTCAGTGGGAGCAGATGGGCTCCTGCCACCCTGCTATCTTTTCCCACACTACTGCACCTGCCTCAGTCCACCACATGGCTACACAGTCACTCTTTGGGGCCACTGCACTCAATGGGCTGCTTCCCCTTCAATGCCTGGGAATTCTATCGGACTAACATCCTTGACCACAGCCGCAGCCCCCAAAGGAGCAGTGTACCCAGGAGAAGTGCACCACCAAGCCACATGCACGTGCAAACCTCACCCAGACATAGAGGAAAATTCAGGTCGTCACCTTGTGTCTTTTGCTCTGGACTCAGCCTGTAGCCATCCCCTCCCTCACTGCTCTGTGCCTCTGTTTCCCCTTTGTATGGAAACTATTGCTAAAAACAGCCTTGTCTTCATGTTCTATTTTGACTCGTGCCTCATAATGTAGCCACAGATTTTTTTTAAAGTAGTCACAAGTATGTCTTTTTCCACTTAACTTACATTTTATACTGTTTCTCTAAAATAGCACATAGTGATTACTTTCCATTTGCATTTAATATAATAATTTATGGATTCAGATTTAGTTTCACCATCTTCTTCTATGCTTTCAATTTTTTTTATCCGTTCTGTTTGACTCTTTCTGGACTCGGCACTTTTTAAAATAGCATACTCTTGATTTTCTTTATATTCTCTTTATTTATGAAAACTTCCTTGTCTCTACATCATTCTGCCAACATTTTTAAAAGCCAATGGTTCCTTTCAAACTAGGTAACTTGGTGGTCCAATGGGCCTAGATTTGGGTCCGGACACAGCCATTTACAAACTGGGTCAGCAGGGGCAAACTGCTCTCTGAATCCCATGACTTTGTCTATACAGTGGGGATGATAACAGCTGTGCCTATTTGACGGGGTGGTGAGGAATGAGGAAATCATGCAAAATGTTTGGCAAGGTGCCACCTACACAGTAAGAGCACAGTAGCAACCACTACTACCACCTCTGTTGTTATTATTATTTCCTCACCCAATGTCAGGCTTTGGTAAAGGATCTTATTACTCCCCAGCCTGTCAGATCCCAGGAGACTCCTGCATGCCCCACTTCTAACACCCCAGCAGGCCCTGCCTAATCCTACCTTTTCACCTTCATCTCTACACCGACAGTCTATAGTATTTTCTATCAAATGGGGTGGCATGCTCAGTTCGCCCTCTACCTTGTTTCTTCCAAGACACAGATCCCCAATCAGACCTGGAAGCACTGAGTGCCCTCAGCTCCTTTCACACCTTCCTTCTTCCAGATCATCAGTATGAAAAGGTCCAAGAGAGGTGATCTAGGGATCTTCCTTGTGGGGCCTGCAGAGAAGCCCATGTTAAGGATGTAGTATGAGACCTGGCCAAGTGGCTAAGTTGGTTGGAGCATCATCCTGTATGCCAGAAGGTTGCAGCTTTGATCCCTGGTTAGGGCACATTTCTAGGTCGTAAGTTCAACCCCCAGTCAGGGCATGTATGGGAGGAAACTGATCAATGTTTCTCTCTCACATCGATGTTTCTCTCTCTTACTTTCTCTCTCTCCCTCCCTCCCTCCCTTCCTCTATCTCTGAAATCAATAAACATATCCTCAGGTGAGGGGTTTTTGTTTCTTTTCTTTTTAAGGGAATTGATCCCTTAAAAAAAAATAGAATGTAATATGAGTGAGAAAGAGTCCTGGCTCTACTGCTCACCAGCTGTGACCTTGAGCAGGTCACAGCCACTTGGAGACTCCATGTAATCATCTACTGGGTTGGCCAAAAAGTCTGTTACATTTTTTTCCATACGATGGCTCTAGTAGTGCTTAGTTGTCTTGAACTTCATTCAAAGCAATTTTGTTAGATTATATTGTGGCAGCTGTCATATCAACGTTGATTTTTTTAAAAAACTTATCAAAATTGGTGAATTTTTGTGCAGCCATTTTAATATCAAAGATGGAAGAACATACTCGTGTTCAGCGTATTATGCTTTATTATTTCAAAAAAGGTAAAAATGCAACTGAAACACAAAAAAATAATTCATGCAGGATATGGAGGAGATGCTGTGACTGAGCAAATGTGTCAGACATGGGTTGCGAAGTTTCTTGGTACTATTGACATTTTGGCCAAATAGTTCTTTGCTGTGGGGCTGTCTTATGGATTAGAAGATGTTTAGCAGCACCCCTGCCTCTACCCACTAGAAGCCAATAGTGGGAGATAGCCGACATACTCAAAATATCCAAATCAATAGTTACTGGTGAAAATGAAAAATGTGTCTTCTTTTTACAGAAAAAACATAACAGACTTTTTGGCCAACCCAATACAAAATGGAGCTCTTGATAGCACCTACCTCACAGGTCATTGTGAGAATTAAATGATATGCTGCTTTAACATAAGGCCTAACACGCTCAGTAAATGAGACTTCCTTACTGTTTTGTTTTTTTTTAACTTCATTTCTTCTCTGAAAATCTGAAGAACTTACGTAGAAGAACTTCTACCACCTCAGTGTCCAGGATTTGACACAACCTTGTACAATAAATAAAGGAGGCCAGCAAGGCCATTACACCCTGCCTGAACCCCTCAACTATCCCAAACACTTTCCCGCATTCCACCTAACCTTTACTGCCACTCAAGTAATCACCACAAGTACATTCGCGTCGCTCCTGCCTCCCCTCCACTTACCAAAAAGCCCAAATTCTCTAGCAAGACCTTCAAGGTCCCCACTACATCCTCAGCCCAATCCACCTTTCCAGCTTCATCTCCCAAAATAGCCCTCCACACTTAATCCCCCATCATCCTCTATGAAGCCTTTTGGGAGCAAACCACTCAGAATTCATTGTTCCTTCCTCTCTGGTCTTATTATGTGCTGCTTTTATCTGTAATTATCTGGTCCTATATCTGCCTCTTCCACTAGATACAAAGGGTACAATTTGCTAATAAATAATTCTGCTAATAAAAATACATGATTGAACCAGATTGTGGTAACTTACTGTTGCAATTTACTGTTAATGTAGCTCTGACATTTTTTCATAATAAACCTTTTCAGTAAAAAAAAAAAACATGATTGAATGAATAACTGAGACAATTTTTTCCCCAGTCTATTCTAAGCATGGAAACTTCAGTCCAACTGTGCATTCCTCTGCTCTCAACTCGCCAATGGCTCTCACCTCACTCAGATAAAGAGCCAAGGCCTTGGCATGACTTATAAGATCCTACCTGCCCTGACTGTCCAATTCCCTCCAGGGTCTCAGCCCCTTTCCACCTTCCCCCTGGCTTACTTCACTCCAATGGTACTGACCTTCTTGCTATTCCTCAAACATGCCAGGCACCTTCTGACCTCAGAGCCTTTGCACTTTCTGTTCTCCCTGCCTAGAAAGGGAGTCAACAAACGATATCTATCAAGGGCCATATATATAGTAAATACTTTTGGCTTTGCAGGCTATAATGTCACAACTATTTCAACTCTGCATTGTAGCTCAAAGCAAAAAGCAGCCTAGATGATAAGTAATGAATGTGACGAAATTTGGCACTCTAGCTATAGTTTGGCTTAGCTCATAGGAGGTATTTACCAAATGAATAAATCAATGAATGAATAAACTATACCCCATGAGCCGGTGCAGAGCCAGTAATAACATAGGTCCCCAGCGGAGAATCACATAGCAGGGCTGACAACTGGAGAGTCATCCTCCTCTGGTACACTCCCAGCACCAGATCCCAGCCCTTGCCTTCTCTAAGCCCCATCTCCTAGTGCACCATCCCCCATGTCTGTCCCTGTAGGTGGTGAGGCCACCCTTAGCCTTGAGACAACCTCTGGGTGGGGAAGCGGCGAAGCAGACACAACCCCCAAGACCTGGTTTTCATGCAAATGTCCTCAGTAATAAAAGAGATGGAAATTGAAAAACATAAAACAGATGATATAGGAGCCAAACTGTGTCTAAATTGACTGGGGCTGGAGTTTTCCATAAGGTGTCAGTGAGTCTTTAACATGCAAATGAGTTCTTCCCTCCGGGTATTTTAAAAGACCCTGTCAGCCAAGAAATATGCCTGTCCATGAAAAACACCTTTCATTATTAATCCCTTTGCTAATGAATCACCTGCCCTCTTCTGTTTACTTGCCTTTTTGACTTTCACCTGAGTTCTCTCTCATAATAGCAAACACTGGGGGACTGGGGTGGGGGGGCAGTCCTGACACCACCAAGACCCTAAACCTAATCATTATATCAGATTAGCAATAACTAACCTTTGTAAAGCCCTTTGCACTCATTATCTTATTAGATACTCTGAGTGAGATGAGATAAATATTATTATCAGCCCAATGTAGAGGGCAAGTGATTTGCTCCAGGTGGCTCAGCTAGTATGTGCTTGGGCCCCTTTCTCTGTGGCACGTGGCCTCCTTGACAGCCACTTGCAGACATCCATTCACCAACATTCTTACCACCATTCGCAGGTTAACTGCATCAATCACTGTGGACAGGACTATGATTTCTGACCCTCTATTGCATCCAAACAATGCCAGGCACGTGGGAGATGCTGCTTGGAGCCCTGGAAATCAATAACATGTCACAAGAGCAACTGATTCTGTGAAACATTTAGGAGAGCTGTGTAATTGTCAAATCTATGATAAGATTGGAATCCATCTCATCGGGCCATAGGGAACACCCCAGTAGGTGATGAAATGAGCCAACAGAAAGTCTGCAAAGTTCTACAAATGGGAAGTTAATGGTCAAATAAAATACCCATTCCCTGGACAGAACTAAACAGGGAACCAACACTTACTATTCACTCACCAATAAGTGGCTAGACCTTTTCAGTTATCAACCATCTGCAGCCCCCTGCCCATGCCACATTCCAGGGCAATAAGCCTGGAATCACCTTGCCTTGCTCGGTGCACAGGTGATAATGGCCACAGAGGAAAGGCATTTAGGGCTCTAATTGCTTTAATCCTGTAAAATGACCACAGCCTCCTTCCATTTCCTAGACAGAGTATTAGACAAATGAGCATTATTTTTTTCTGGTCTGCTCCCAAGACTAGAAAAGACCCAGTAATACCCTGAAAACCTGGTTACTGTCGTGGATAAAAAGCAAACAAGGTGGATGGTACCATCATGTCTCAAGTCTGGAAAGATGCAGAGTCAGTGCCCAGGGACCATCTAGTTGACCTGAGGTTTATAGTCTGCCCTGCCTGAGAGAGTGATGTAGTCCCAATGTAAAAACACACTCCCTTCTTACTGTTTGATGACCAGAAGGTGGCTGAATCAATATTGATTAAATAAAGGAATCCCTGACTGATGCCAAGGTCCCAGTGTGGGCAGGAAAAATAAATCCTGCCCAAGCAAGGAATAAAAAATCTCCATTCTCCTGGGAAAGAGGAGCTCAGGAACAACAGTGGAAAACCAAGTGCCAAGAGCCAGCAGAAGGTTAAGTGAGTGAGCTTCCAACAGGAGAGGTAGGGTGCCAAGTGCTTACACATCTCATGTAACTTGTACAATACATTCTGAGGTACACACTATTCGAGCCTCATTCTACAGATAAGGAAGTTGAGTTTTAGAAAAGGTAGGAAACTCGGCAAGGAACCTAGTAAGTGATAGACCTGAACTTGAATACAGGTGTGTCTTTCCAACAAGAGAGCACAGGGTAAAGGTGAACAAGTGGTTTGCTAGGCCCTGAGGTGAATCACTTAAGTCCCTCTAGCATGAAAATCTAAACCCAGGAGGTAAATCAGTAAATGAGGGGGATGGGAGAAGGAAGGAATGAATGCCTGAATCAAGCACTATTCTTATCTCATAGGTCCCTTGTCTGACAAGAAAACGTGTACATCAGGAAAAAATGAAATGCAAACTCTCCCAGCAGAGGTCAAACCTTGCATCCATGAGGGCTGTTGAGAAATAGCCAAGCCAGTAATGACACAAAAAGACAAAATATGATATATTCCAGGAAGTATAGACTACATGAAAATCTGTCTGTAAGGTAATGTGGGGGGATGAACGTCGTCGTCGGCAGCCGTCCGTCTCGAGAGACGATGGTGTAGCTTCCCAAGAGTCTATCTGCACCGCCGAGAATGGCTGTGCAGTCCGACTCGGGAGTGACACGGTATCTGTCTCCTCCCGTGTTGAATCGACATCTTGCGATGACGCTGGAGTGTCCTCTCCAGTGAAGCTGAAGCTACAGAGCCTGGGCAGGGTGATATGGAGGGTCTGCTGTTGCCCATGCAGCAGACCCCCCCTCTCTTCGCAGCTGCAGGATCCAAGGGAAAGACGGAGTCAATACAGCTTGGCTTCAGGTGCGCCGCAGGAGTTGCCGGTGTTGACTACAACATCAAACCGCCTTAGGGACTCCGGCTCCGGATTTTCTGTCGGGGTTTACTCCCTTAGCCTTTCCCCTGAAGAGGTATGCCGCAAGGCAGCGGAGGTTTTTTGGAATCAGAGTTTTCCTTCTCTGAGGGGGGATGAACAGTGTACAAAGTAACATGCACATATTTACTATAATTACAAAATTAAACTGCCGAAAAAAGGACAGAAAGGCCCATAACCAGGTGTAAAAAGTTGGAGCTTTAAGTTCATAGAGTTTTTTACTATACAACAGTAGAACTCAAAAATAAGTCCCCAGAGCAGCAACATCCCCACCTTCTAAAGGATGCAAATTCTTGCTCCCAGCTCAGACCTATTGAATCAGAAACTCTGGGGATGGGGTCCAGCATGGTGCTGTAACAGCCCTCCAGGTGACCGTGATGCACGCTGCAGTTTGAGAACCACTGCGATGGGAAGATGCTTAAAGAAAACGTGTGAAGGCACAAATTCTAGTTCACTTTCAGCTGGGCAAATATTTCTTGAGCACCCAAGAAGTGCCAAGCATCGTGCAGGTGATCAATAAATACTTGTTGACTTGAATGACTTCCCAGTCCATAGAAAGTAAATGCCACTGAAGCTGGGGAGAGAGCTGTATGTACTGCCTTCTTGCTCTCCTGACACTGGCTGTCATGGGCACTCATTCATTGCGCGACCCGAAAGCGCAGGGCTCAGTACAGTGCTGGAAAGAAGGAGCGCTCGGGAACACGCCGCACTCCCAGGCAGGAGGGCCGGGATTTCTGCGGGGCCACCTGTTCTTGTTCAGGCAACGCTCCTGCCCCAGCTACCTGAGCCTGGGCGCTCAGACCACCGGGGTGAGGACGTCTGGGTGAGCCACCGGCTGCCCTCCAGCTCAGGTCTGCCTGCGAGCAAGACTGGGCCACCGAAGTAACCAGACCACGCTTCAGCCCACTGGTAAGCCAGCCTGGAGAGTCACCGCAGAGGGGGCGGGGCACTTCCAGTCACCCGAGCCAAGCGCCAGCGCCCAGGGTGACAAGGTCACCGGCTGGGGTTTCCTCCCGGCTCCCGAGGTCGGTGCAGTAGCCCGAGCAGGGCGGGCGCCGGGCGCGTCCACACCGGCTCCCCAGTGCTCCACGCGCCGTGAGACCCTGGAGGCCCTGACTCTGCACCCGCCTCCAAGAGGCCGCCCTACTCACCCTGAGGGAAACCCAGCCTCGGCGTCGGGCCTCCCGCCGCAGCCAGTAACAGGAGTTCTCAGGCAATG
Source organism: Furipterus horrens (assembly GCF_987537825.1). Lineage (NCBI taxonomy): Eukaryota > Metazoa > Chordata > Mammalia > Chiroptera > Furipteridae > Furipterus > Furipterus horrens. The sequence continues at coordinate 192,892,195 of NW_028327173.1, read as the reverse complement.
TCGCTCTCCTCCACCCCCTGATCGCGTTTGGTTAAGCCGGGGCGCCGCGCGGCCTGCTGGGACTTGTAGTTCTTTTTGTCTCCCTAAGCCGCAGGAACCCCGGACAAAGAACCACGAGATCCCACTGGACCGCTGAACCGGGGGAGGTAGAGAGGTCACAGACACTTTACCTATTAATGGCCTTGTTTCTTTGCCTGGGCCGCGGACACAGAATCTTCCTGAAAACTTGCTTTTCAAGAGGCTTTCCGGTTAGGAAAGTGTTCAGTGGAGAATGCAGTTGCGAGTTATTGTAACCAAGCGCGCAGGTTCAGCTGCCTGCGGGAAAGGCAAACCCGTGAGACAGGTGCTGGGGAGTAGGAAAGCGGTTTATTCAAGTGCCAAAAGCCCATCTTAACATCTCAATGCAGGCAAGGGTTTTTATCAGGAGGGAGAGGGAAAGCAGAACAAAGAGATTGGTGGGGGGAGGGGGTTGAAAGTTCTCTAGTGTAAGTGAACACAGTCCATTCTGATGATTATCTCCGAACGACTCAACCAGAGGTCGTTTTTAGGGTTGAGTCAGCAAGTCTCCCAGAGTCAAAAGCCACTTGCTGGAGTCAGACTACTTCCCAGAAGCTAGTTCCTGTAATATGCTCAAAAGGCTGTTAGTTACCATTCATGGCAAGCATGACAAACCAGGATATGTTTTTATTGATCTTTAGAAAGAAAGAGAGAGAAACATTTATGTGACAGAGAAACATTCATCAGTTGCCTGTCATACACGCTCTGACCAGGTATCAAACCCACAGGCTAGGTATGTGCCCTGAGTGGGAATTGAACCTGCAACCTTCTGGTGTACAGGACCACACTCCAACCAATTGAGCAACTGGCTGTGAGACCTTCCTGTGCTTTAGATTCCTCATCTATAAACTGGGTATAATAGTATCTACCTCTCAGAGCTGCTGCAAGGATTGAATAAGACAACTTATGTGACAGCTAGTACAATGCCTGGCACATACCAAACAGATGTTCAGTAAATATTAATTCTCTTCCTCTCTATTGGGAAACTGGGAGGAGGAGAGGGGAAGCCATGAAAACAAGGTGAGGGCAAGTGGCTTCTCCAAAAATACCACACCACCTCCTTCAGTTCTCCAATGGAATAGCCAGGGGCTGGAATGGCAATGGACCAAGGAATTAAAAAAGAGAAAAGAATAACTCATCAGAAACCAGGCTTTTGCAAAAAAAAAGACAATGCTTAAACCCAACTGCAGCAAGCAATTAGGGAACAATAGCTAAATACTTTCTATAATCAGAGCGAGAAACATCACAAGTGATCAGCGTGCTTTTGTCTGCACTGACCCTCTCCACCCAAAGAAGGTCTCGGCTCCCCTGAGATAGACTGATGATCTATGTGTGTTTCTTAGTTTTCTTGAGAAATTAACTCTCCCACCACCCTTCTGTAGCCAGGAAAGGAGGGTAGAAGAGACATTGAGCACCCTCTCATCAGAAAAGAAAGGCAGTGACAAGTGTGACTCATGTCAAGGGCTAATTTGATGCTGAAAGAGGGAAGGGTCTTATAGCTTCCCCTGAGAGGTACTGACAGAAACCCTGGTCACTCTGCTGATTGGGCAGGTGAGTGGGTTGGCATTTCTGTAGGAAGAGGAGGCACACAGGCTTTGTCATCCACCTATCATGCCTGTTTTGCTAAAATCTGAGGAGCAAATCCTTATCTTTAACAAAAGATATTCTAGACAAAGCAAAGGATATTCCCACAAACATTCGTGCTACAGAAATTGTTCTCTTGGTCTTCACAGAAGGACCAAGCTAGCTTCCTGGCCCTGCCCAGGCACTGCTATTCTTCCAGGGCCCCAGGGCCCAAATTCAGATCATCCTTTTCATTGTTCTCAGTTCCCTCACCACTAACTCAGCCTATGGACACCTAATATACTCTTCCGATCTTTCCCTTCCTCCCCATTCCTATCACCACTGACATTGTCAAGCTCCCCATACATTCATGTCTAGACTTTTCCATAGACTTTCATTCAATCCCCCTTCCTCCAGAATCAACCCCTTCAAAGAAATCCCACAAAGCACCAACTGCAAACAATACATCCACAGTGCCATTGTCTACATGGGGACTTTCTAAACTGTGATACAAGTACCCCTGGTGGGACACTGGATCATTTTAGGTGATGTGGTATGCATTTAGGTGGTATGGTCCTGCCCAGATCCCCTATACCAGACCCATACCCCAATCACTTAGCTGCCTGATTCTCTGGAAAATTGACAGGACTGAAGGGAGCAGTCTCATCAGGAAATGTCTGGAGAGTCATACCCTCACACATTCCCAGGATAGGCTTTCAGGAAGATATTCTGTTTCTTGACCACTAGGATGCTACAAAACTGTTTCTGTGGGAGAATACCAGGTCTTGGGAAATTGAGGACACCTGCAATTTCATTTCATGAGTGGCCATGGAGACCTACTTGTCTCCCTGACTGGAAGGAACAGTTATTGGATATCTACTGTGTTCCAAGTACTGAGCTACTATTAAGCACCAGACCTTGTACTGAGGATACTGATAAAATTAAAATGCTATCCCTGCCCTGCTGAGAACTCCATAGTCTGGTGGTAGACACAGATCTCTCTTTTTTTTTTTTTTTTTTTACAATTAATTCATAAAGTGTTCAATAGACCTATGGCTAAAGTAATACTGGGATTAGGCGCAGGGGGACATCTCCTCTGTTCCTGAGCATAATGAAGTTAAGGATCCAGTAGTTGGGTTGCAGTGTGGACTCTCCCACTTGCTAGCTGAGAGACTCCAGACAAGTCACTTATGGTGTCTGCTGGCAAAAAAATAAAAAGCAATTGAAATGCCCTTTAGAAGTCTGGAAGGGTGTATGTCAATGTAATGGACATTGTCTTTGGATAAGAGGCTTGTTGGTGATTTTTATTTTCTTCTGTTTGCTTTTCTGTTTTTTTTTAAATTTTCCACAGAAGACCTGATCACGTAGCTAAGTTGGTTAGAGCATTGTCCCAATACACCAAGGTTGCGGGTTCAATCTCTGGTCAAGGCACATACAAGAAGCAACCAATGAATGCATAAAAAAGTGGAACAACAAATTGATGCCTCTCTCTCTCTCTCAGAATCAATAAATATTTTTAAAATTTCTGCACAGAATCAAAATCTTTTGAAATAAAAAAAGAGAATCACTAAATTTTTAAAATATGGTTTAATTCTCAGAGATATGCTCCAAGATCCACTCTTTTGAGGCATATTCCCTCATCCCCTACTTTGTCTATCTGTAAATCTATCTGGCAATGTACCTAAAAGGGTAGTTGGTAGGACCACCTTCTTCAAACTCCCTTGGAAATCTTATTAAAGTACAAATTCTAAGCCTTATTAAAACACAAGTTCTACTTTCAGATTCAGATGGTCTGGATGGGGGCCCAGAAATCTGTATTTTTACAAGTTCCCTAAATGATTCTTTTCTGTATCATATACCTGAGAACCACCTGTTAAGGTGAACGAAGCATTTGATCTACGTTAATTTTCTAGATAACTAGGGCTTAGCTACATGTATACCTTTTTAAAAGTGTTACACATCTTTGTAAAGTAAGTTGAGTGAACAGTGTGTTTTCTTGGTGACTGGTGTCATGTCCATGATATTGGGGTGGACGTTCCTGTTGACTTCTATGGGACTATGTCCTTGACTCCAAAGGGGTCTTGGACTGCAACACTTTTATAGTTCTATCTATTTTTTACTACTATTCACCATCCAGTACATTACTCCTTTATAAAACATCATTTATTTACTACCTCTTAGTACACAAATTGTCCCACTAAAAGAAAATGGTACTACTTAGAGAAATGAGTCATTCCAGATCTGAAGTTGGAAATGAGTATGATGATCCTGGAATATCTTGTCATAACAGAGAGCACGGAAGTTATCAAAGATTACTGGGGTTGGGTCAAAATGACTCAGAAGTCAACACAGAGAGCCTCCCACTTGCTAAAAGCGGGACAATTTGATCATCAATCAGCTAAAAACATCAATGGATTAAAGCACATCAAGTAAGTTCAACTCCATGAGTTTTTAATAAAACTCTGAAAAAAATTAAGTCACTTCTGAAGAATACTAGGAAACCACCTAATTATTTTCAAAACTAGTCATTAAAGAAAAAAAATCAAGCATTCATCCTCTCTGTTGTCTATTCCCAATGGTAATCAAATAGTTGATGAAGGGAAAATTCTCTTTTACAAAAGTATTACAGTTAATAAATGGAAAGGAATGATAGAATATCACCAAGTTGTCATTCCCAATGATTTATGGACAAAGCAATGATCATAAACGGCTGCTAATATCACAGCAAAGACCACGACTTGGGATCTTCCAGATGGAAGTAAACACCACCATCTCCATAGTCTCTTTACCCCTCCCACACCCCACCTCAAAAACAAAGCAAAACAAAACCCTGAATCTGATCAAGTCTCTAAATCTAATGAAGAATTTGTAGGAAATGACAGAGGAGGAACAACATCACAATGATAAAATCAAGGATATGGAAAACCCTACAGGCAAATGACTTAGTTTCTTCAATAAAATATTGCATGGAAAAAAATTAGAGATGGATGGGAACCTATAAGTAAAAGAGATATGAAATATATCAAACAATCACAATGGATAAAACTTATTTGGATCAAAAAGCAAAACCAAGAACATATAAAATATATATAAAACAAAAATATCAGGACAATTGGGGATATGCCAATACTGACTGGATATTTGATGATATTATGATAATTAAGGAATTAATTATTTTTTAAATTTAGGTGTAATAATGGTACTGTGGTTGTGGTTTTTTTTTTAAAGGAGTCTTTATATTTTAGAGACACATGCTAACATTTTTACAAATGAAATATGACATTTGAAATTTGTTTCAAAATAATCTGGGTAAGGGAATAGGAAAGGGTAAGATGGACAAGATTGGCTCTCTGTTGAAAATTGTTAGAGCCAGTGATGAATTCATCAGGTTCAGTTTTCTATTCTCTCTACCTTTGAATATGTTTGAAATTTTCATAAATAAAATGTTCTACAAATTCATGGCTAAAACTTGAAGATTTCAGAGAAGTAAAAGAAGAAAATGTAAATTATCCATAATCCACCCTGCAGAGATAATCACTAGTATCATTTCACAGTATATCTTTCTAGTCTTTTAAATAATATGTAGTAGAAATCCTACTGTGAATATTGTTTTGTATTTGCTTTTCTCACTTAAGATAGTATATTTTTCTTGTCATTAAAAATTCTAAAACATTATTCTTAATAGTTGCATTAGTGTTTTCCTTCCTAACATATATTTAATCAAAACTATTTTTGCTACTAAAAATGTTGCTGCTATGAACATCCTTGAAATCTTTATTTTGGAGTACTATTTATTTTTTAAAAGTAGAGTTATTAGTTAAAAGAATATAAATATTTTCAGAATACAAACATTTTAATACATACTGTCAAACTGCTCTCTAGAAAGGTTATATTCATATATGTTCCTACTAGTAGTGAGACAGAATTCCCCATTTCCAAAACCTTACTCTTGCTCTTTTGGAAGCGTTTAATTTTCCCTATTTAATAAAAAATTCTAAGTCAATTGAAAAGTGTGTTGGAATCAGACCTATCTCTGAATCCTGTTAGCTGTATGACATCGTGAGAGTTACTTAGCGTCTCTGGGTCTGGGAAAAGAACAATATTGGGAGGTCATGGCCATTGAATAAGATAATAAATGTAATGATATATTATCTGTACACTTCATAGCACAGTGCCTGGCTTGATAAATATTAGCTATAGCTATCATCATTATCATTATTATTACATATTGCCCTCCAAAATAAAATTTATTCTTTTGGGGACAGCTGTTTTCCTTTTCATGAAAAGCCCTTTTTACTTGCTTCTGCATTCAAGTCTATATTTAAGATAGCTTTCGGGCCCTAGCTGCTGTGACTCAGTGGATTGAGCGTCAGTCTGCGAACCAAGTGTCTCTGGTTTGATTCCCAGTCAGGGCACATGACTAGATTGCACACCAGGTCCCCAGTTGGGGGTGCGTGAGAGGCAACCACACAGTGATGTTTCTCTCCCTCTCTTTCTCCTTTCTCCTCTCTCTAAAAATAAATAAATAAATAAATAAAAATATTTTTTAAAAAAAGAATGGGTTTCAGCTAAATAAGACTAAAGATTTTTTTTTTTTAAAAGATAGCTTACGGATAGCTTTTGGTTGCAAGTAATCATTACAAATACTAATACAGAATTTACTCTGTATTGTACTAGTTACTGTTCTAAACAGCCTTCATATATTTCATCATTTTATCTTCACACTTAATCTATGAAGAGGTACAATTATTACAGTATTCCCTCACTTATTGCGGATATTACATTCTAGACCCCCCCGTGATAGGTGAAAATCTGCGAAGTAGGAACCTTACATTTATTTTAGTGTTTATATATAATTTAAGGCTTTATAAACCCTTCCCACACACTTATAACCATTCCCAGTCCCTTATTAACCTTTCCCACTCCCTTATTAACCTTTTTCACACTTTTATAAACACTACTTATGTTCTTAAACATATTCTACACTCTTAAACCTATGTAACTTTAACAACATACATATACAGTACCGCAAAACCCCACGATATAGCGAAAAATCTGCAATAAATAATTAAATATAATATTTTTAAAAATCCCGCGATACAGTGAGGCCGTGATAAGTGAACCGCGATATAGAGAGGGACTACTCTATTTCCATTTTTCACACAAGAACTTGAGGTCAGGAAGTTAACTAATTTGCAAGATCACACAACTAGTTAGTTGTAAAGTTGGGAGCCCTCTTCCATGGAGCACAACCACTAGACATTACATATGGGTTTAAGACAGAACCTTAAGAAAAACTAGCAGATAAAGTGTTAATAAGTAAAGGAAGGCTAAGGAATTAAAGAACACCAAAAGGAAAAAAAATAGGGGGAGGGAAGCAAAAGTCCATTTTGGTTTCCAGTCATCTCAGAAGGAAGCTGAGGAAACTTGGAGCAGAGATTTATTTTTAATAACAACTTTATTGAGATATAATTCACACACTATAAAATCCACCCCTCTAGAATGTACAATGTAGTGTTTTTTGTTATATTCAGAGTTGTACAATCTAATAATCACAACTAATTTTAGGACCTTTTTAACACTCCAAAAAGAAACCCATACCCATTAGCAGTCACCCCTTACCTAGTCCCCACCCTCTATCCTCCCACCCTGGCCCTAGCCCCAGGCAATGACTAATCTGCAGTCATATGGATCTGCCTCTATGAATATGTCTATTGCAGACATTTCACAGAAATGGAATCATAATATCTGGTCTTCTGTGACTGGCTTCTTTCACTTGGCATTTTCAAGTTTTATATATGTTATATCATGTATTGATACTTCATTTCTTCATACTGCCAAATAATATTCTATTGTATGAGTATACTACATTTTGTTTACCCAGTCATCAGCTGATGAGGCCATGAATAGGTGTTTCAGATGGTTAGAGTGTTGGCCCCATACACCATTGTGGGTTCAATTGTCAGGCAGGCCACATACAAGAAGCAACCAATGAATGCATAAATAATTGGAACAACAAATTGATATAGCTCTCTCTCTCCTCCTTCCTCCATTTCTCTCTCTAAAAAAAAAATCAATATATTTAAAAATTACAGTGTCAGTTGATAAATATTTGGGTTATTTCCCCTTTGGGGCCACTATGAATAATGCCACTATGAACATTGTATACAAGTTTTTGTGTGGACATGTTTTCATTTCTCTTGGGAATATACCTAGAAGTGGAACTTCTGGATCATACGGTAACTCTATGCTTAACATTTTGAGTAATTGCAAAATGTTTTCCGAAGTGGCTGCACCATTTTTACATTCCTACTAGCAATGTATGAGGGTCCCACTTTCTCTACATTTTCATATATTTATTTTATTTTATTTTATTATAGCCATCCTAGTGACTGTTGAGTTGTATTTTATTATGGTTTGGAGCAGAGTTCTTGACTGTAGGTTAACTTTACCTTGAACTCCACAAAGGAAATCTCTTCCATCCTCAACCTTCACACAAACCTCTGCCAAATCTCTCAGACCCCTGATAGGAATGGGCTCCTGTCTGTGAACAAGGATAAGCTCAAGTTTTTCACTTTTATTTGAGCTCAGTTCTTCACTTCCAGTTGACTAAACTTGCCAGTTCCTTGGGTGAGTGGATGCCCTCAGAAAAAGAAAAATAGTACACAGGATCAACCCACTAGGAAGATAGTTCCTTTCCTGTGGGTGAGTCTGGCCCTACCCCTTCATACAGGCTTATCTTCTCATGTTGAGAGCAGCTGGATTCCTCCTCTCCACTTTTCTGGATTCGTCCCAGAGAAACACCCACCTCTGGAGGATTCTCTTATTGACCTGGGAGAAATTTGATTTGCCTGTGTCAGGAACAGGCATATAGGGTGGTTTATTTTATACAGGGGTATAAATTCCATCTGCCACACAGACTCTGACTTCTGTCACTATAACACTAAAATACTCTCAACCCGTCCTCTGAAGAATAGCCCTAGATTATTGTTGCTGTGTAATAGGGTAATAGGTGTAAATATTGTTCTTTTAGGAGCCTGTGTTGATGGGACTTTGAGAACTGGTCTCCAAGGATACCCATGTGTCTGGTGAGTCAAGGAGAACCTAGGAATGTGAGAGCAGCTAGTATATGGAGCTAGGAGGGCTCAGTCATTGAAGGGGTTCAGTTATCTCTTCTCTACCAGGGAAGAGAGAGGAAGAGACACCAGCACCCTAGGACAAAATGTGTGTAAGAAGGTCAAAGACAGGTCAATAGATCAGAGAAGAGACAGCAGCTACTGCTGCTACCTCTGAATCCTTTCTCATGCTGTTCTATCTGTTTACACAGCCCCCCACTCCACCCACCACGCAAACCTCTGACACTGTCCTTCTGTGCCTCACCTATTAATGGCACATGACCTTGGTCAGGAAGCATCCTCTGAAGCCCCAAACTTTGCCAAGTGCCTCTCCCTGGTACTTCCAAAGTATCTTGGGCTTGCCTCCAGCATGGCACTTATCACCTTCTGAGGTTATCTTTTTATACCAGGGGCTTCTAACTCAAATGCCTATGAAGGCCAAGAAGGTAATAAAAATAAGTAAAGCTGATCAGACATGAGAACAATCCTGGCTTTTAAACAGAAACAAAAATGTCATCCATTTTTTCTTAAGTCATGAGGTTCCCTTGACCTATCTTTTTTTTCCCTTATGACAGCATCATAAGTACATGAAGCATTTTATTTCTATCATAAGAAAAACAGTGCAACTGCAGCTATGAATGGCCACTGGCTCCCTCAGTGTGGAATGCAAGGGGGAGTGGTGGGGACTGTGGCCCACATTCCCACATGGCAAACCACATTCTATGAGAATGGAGGCCCAGTGTTCCCAACTCTACTGGTTTTCAAAAGAAGTTGGAAATCCAGATTGTTATTAAAACTTAAGTCTTTAAATCTCACGATTTTTAAATGTCTGCAACTAGGTGTGGATGTTTTGTCCTTGCTAGTGGTGGCCGTACTGCTTTCCGGTAGCGGCGTGGGTGGAGTTTGTGGTTGTGGCTTCTAAGCTGGGATGAACCATACTCTCAGTAGAAGCAGGGGAGCCGAGCCAGAGTCACAGCCAATATTGTGGGAGCAGCTGGACTGACCATCGCTGCTGCAGGATTTGCAGGCCAGTAAGTTTTGCAAGCCATGAAGCATATGCAGCCTCAAGTCAAACAAATCTTTCAACATCTACCAAAATCTACGAGACTTACTAAACATTTTTGCTAATTCTTTACTGCCTATATATGAAGCCAGGAACTACACTTGAAGAGGGCCTTCAGCAGTGGCTATTACAGAGGTGGCTATTACAAAATGACAAAATGGGAAGTAGCATTAATACTAGATGTAAGCACTACTGCCAATAAAGGAAGAATAAGAGATGCCTACCAGTGAATCATGCTTTTAAGTCACCCATACAAGGGAGCATCTCCTTAGACAGCAGCCAAAATCAATAAGCTAAAGATTTACTAGAAGGTCAAGCTAAAAAAATGAAGTAAATGTATGATGAATTTTAAGTTCTAATTAGTTTATGTATATGAGTACCAGCTTTTTATTTAAAAAATGCCCCCAAGCTACACATTTTAAAAATGATTGAGCATAAACAAAATCAAAGCCTTGGTATCAGTTTCTTGTTTAAATTTGAGGATTTTACATCAGATTATAGAATACTTGGAGATTAATGCTCAATAATTATGGGTAAACACATACCATTTGAATAGAAATTTTGTCCCATATTCATTTAGCAAATAACTTGGCACTGACTTCAAGGCAAAGTGAACATAGTCTGGGCTTCAAGGAACCCTAATCTATTGGGAGACTGACAAACTGATAATTAAACTACATATTTAATTAATATGTACTTAAATAAATAAGTAATGAACAAATGCCTGCAACTAATTCAAAAGTTTTAAAGCATGTATGGGACAAACAGAACACTTCTGAAGGCCAGATTCAGCCCATAGACCCCAGATCTACCAAGCCCCTAGTCTTTAGGATTCGGGATGTGCAGTATTTAACTCTGAGTGCCCCAGATTAGCACAGGGTCTAGTACAGAAAAAGCACTTGATATATTTTCAAAGAATAACAGCTGATATTTATTAGCACTCACTGTGCACCAAGCACTTCAGCAGTTCACATTTATTACCTCATGTCATGCTCACAGACTTACGAAGTAGGAAGGCTTGCTGAAAGTAACCAAACTAAGAAGCCAGCGAGGCAGGTCTGTCTGACTTCAGATTTCTTAGCAAGATAGAATCTCCTACCTGGGAGCCAGTAGGGAAGAGTGGTTAAGATCCTGTTCTTTGGGTTTAAGTTCTAGATTAGTCATTTTCTATTTGTCATGTTGGGAAATTACATAATATCTCTAAGCCTCCATATTTCAATCTGTAAAATGGGGATAATAAGAGTTAACTATTCATAGAGCTATTGAAAGGATTAAGTCAGAAAATAGGCACAGAGAAGCTCATCAACAAACAGTAACTATTCTTATTGTCCCAGTATTTTCCCCCTTAGGGTTATTAATCATAGCCATCCACACCCACCGTTGCTCATTACTTCCCAAACAGGCCTATTCTGGTGGAATATCCTGTTACTAGAGTCAAGACAAGGGAGTCATGTAAGGAGTCACTTCAGGTATCAGATGGCTGCCTTGTGAGCCAGCAGCACACTTGATAGGAATGAAAATGATCAAAACAAATGACAGCGCTCAGGGCAAGGGTCAAACTGTTCTCCTGCCAGGCTGCTCAATAGAAAAATGGATGGTTATCTTGGGTCTAAAGCTTCATCCGCACTGGAGCCTTGTGTTTCAGATCCCCTTAAGGTTAGAGCCAACTTTCAAAAAGAATAATTAAATCTGGAAAGATATGGGGTCAGCAGGTCTCAGAGTGCTTTTCAACAAGAAGCCTCAGAGCTGGAGGAGGGAAGCAGCTGACCCCAAAGCTCCTTTCCTAGCATCGACCCAAAGAATTGCTCAGTCCCAGGAAGACTATATAAGAGCACATCTCACCAAATATAACATGACCCTACCTTTAAGTCATTACAGTCAAAAAATTGATTCGACTCATGAATTGACACATTTCAGAACATTTTTGGCTTGCTTAATAAAAAGTACTGTTATATTTACAATCATATAAGAACAGAGATCACATTCATAACAAAGAAATGTAATACCCAAGAATCAATATCTTGAGAGACGTGTACAGCCTATTTAAAGAAAACTTCAAAATGTTATTATAAGATATGAGAGATTTCAATAAGTCAAAACCTAAATAGCGTTGCTGAACATAAAATTGTAAAGATATCAGCTCTCTCTATGTTAATTTATTATCAAGTCAATGACAATCAAATTTCTATAGACTTTTTAAAAAGAACTGAACAAAATAATTCTAAAGCTCATTTGGGGGAAAAATGCATGACAGGATACTAGATCATATTTTTTATTCACTTATTTATTCACTTAATAAGTTTTGCATTTTACTTGACTTTTCCTATAGCTTTATTAAGATATATTTCACATTCCATAAAATTCATTTTTTAAAAGTACACAGATCAATGTTTTTTTAGTAGATCCGCAGAGCTGTGCCACCCTCCGCACTATATAATTTTTCAACACTCCAAAAAGAAACTCTATGTACACTAGCAGTCACTCACCTTTCCCATCCTCCACCCCGACTCAACCCAGTCCCAGGTAAATATTAATCTACTTTTTGTCTCTAAGGATTTGTCTATTCTGAAAAGTTTTATATAAATGGAATTATACAATATCTGGCCTTTTGCAACTGGCTCCTTTCACTTAGTTTAATGTTTTCAAGGTTTCTTTAGTAAAGAATTTAACCTTGCCCAGCGATCAGGCCTTTGTCCTCAGATTCTGAAAAGTAATCTCTAAGCTCTTGAAATGTCCTGCCTAATAGGAGTGTCTTTGTTTGCCTTGGAGCCTTGGGTCACCAGACAGTCTTAAAAATATGGTTTAGGATGGCGGCCAGCCTCATCAAATAGTCTTAGGGCGGGGGCTGGCCAGAAAGACAAGCAATGTGATTTAGCGTGGGAGCACTAGGGCACCCAGTATCAGTAGATGTCCAGAGGGGCTAAAGACTGAGATCTGCCACACTGGCAGCCAATAAAACTTATGGACACCGATGTTCACCTGCACTTCCCTGTTTGGCAATCCTCCCTATGTATTGTCACACATCGATGCTGGTAGAGTAATGCTGTCCTGGCTACACAGGAAGAGAACAACTAGACACTCTATATCCTTTTCCTGTAGTAAACCATGAGAATAACACCATTCCGTGAGTTCTGTGTGTTCTTCTAATGAATTATCAAACCTAAGAGTGGCTTTAGGAATCCCCAATCTTGCAATTGCTGTTAGAAGTAAAGGTCATCTCTTGTGGACTACTCCCTTCAACTTTGCAAGTTGGTTAAACTTGTTCAAGATTCATCCACATTTATTGAACAACAATAAAATTTTTAAAATTTTAAAAAAGATTCATCCATGTTTTAGCATGTATCAGTACTACATTCCTCTTTACTGCTAAATAATATCATATTTTGTTTATCTATCATCAGCTGAAAGACACAGGTTGTTTTTACTTTGGGGTTAATATGAATGCTGCTATGAATATTTGTGCACAAGTATTCGTGTGGACATATTTTTTTCTTTTCTTTTTTAATAATTTCTTTTTGTTGTTGTTCTATTACAATTGTCCTATTTTCCCCCCATCGCTCTTCCCTGTTCTGCTCCATGCCCACAGTCAACTCCCTCCCTGTTGTTCATGTCCATGGGTCATTTACACTAGTTGTGTGGCTAGACCCTTCATCTTCATTCCTCCCTCCTCCCTTCCCCACTTCCCTGTGGTCATTGTCAGTCATGCTCCTTGTTTCCATGCCTCTGGTTTTATTTTACTTATTTGTTGGTTTTGTTCATTAGGTTCCTGTATTAGGTGAGATCATATGATATGTGTCTTTCACCTCCTGGCTTACTTCACTAAGCATAACAATCTCTAGTTCCATCCATGTTGTCACAAATGGTAGGAATTCCTTCTTTCTTTCTGCTGCATAGTATTGCATTGTGTAAATGTACCACATTTTTTTGATCCACTCATCCACCGTTGGGCACTTAGGCTGTTTCCAGCACTTAGCTATTGTAAACAGGGATGCTATGAACATAAGGTTGCATAGGTTCTTTTGAATTGGTGTTTCAGGATATTTAGGGTATAATCCCAGCAATGGAATCACAGGATCACAAGGCAGTTCCATTTTTAGTTTTTTGAGGAAATTCCATACTGATTTCTATAGTGGCTGCACCAGTCTGCATTCCCACCAACAGTGCAGTAGGGTTCCCGTTTCTCAACATCCTCGCCAGCACTTGTTGTTTTTGATTTGTTGATGATGGCCATTCTGACCAGTGTGAGGTGGTATTTCATTGTGGTTTCAATTTGCATCTCTTTGATGGCTAGTGATGTTGAGCATTTTTTCATCTGCCTATGGGCCCTCTCTGTATGTCCTCCTTGGAGGAATGTTTGTTCAGGTCCTTCTGTCTGTCTTCTTGGTGTTGAGTCATATAAGTTCTTCATATATTTTGGAGATCGATCATTGGCAAATATGTTTTCCCATATGGTTGGTTCCCTTTTCATCTTGCTGATGTTTTCTTTTACTGAGCAGATACTTTTTAGTTTGATGTAGTCCCATTCGTTTATTTTTTCCTTTATTTCGCTTGCCCTAGGAGATATATTGTCAAAAATATTGCTGCATGGGATATCTGAGATTTTACTGCCTGTTTCCCTCTGTGACTTTTACAGTGTCATGGCTCACATTTAAGTTTTTTATCCATCTTAAGTTTATCTGGTGTATGGTATAAGTTGGTGGGCTAGTTTCATTTTTTTGCATGTCCCTGTCCAATTCTCCCAACACCATTTGTTGAAGAAGCTATTTTTACTCCATTTTATGCTCCTTCCCCCTTTGTCAAATATTAGTTGACCATGGAGTCCTGGGTTAATTTCTGGGCTCTCTGTTCTTTTCCATTGCCCTGTATGTCTGTTCTTATGCCAGTACTAGACTGTTTTGATTACTGTGGCCTTGTAATATAGTTTGATATCAGGTATTGTAATTCCTCCTACTTTCTTCTTCTTTCTCAAGATTGCTGAGGCTATTCCAGGTCTTTTTTGGTTCCATATAAATTTTTGAAGTATTTGTTCTAGGTCTGTGAAATATGTCATTGGTATTTTTAATAGGGATTCATTGAATCCATAAATTGCTTTGGGTAGTATGGACATTTTAATGATGTTGATTCTTGCCATTCGTGAACATGGTACATGCTTCCATTTATTTGTACCTTCCTTAATTTCTTTCTTCAGTGTTCTGTAGTTTTCCGAGTACAGGTCTTTTACCTCCTTGGTTAAATTTATTCCTAAGTACTTTATTTTTCTTGTTGCTGTAGTAAATGGCATTTTTTTTTCCAGTTTCTATCCCTGATATTTCATTGTTGGTGTAGAGAAATGCCTTCGATTTCTGAATATTGACTTTGTACCCGGCTATTTTGCCAAACTCACTTATTAGGTCAAGTGGTTTTTTGGTGGAGTCTATAGGGTTTTCTTTGTACACTATCATGTCATCTGGAAATAGAGTTTTACCTCCTCCTTCTCAATTGGGATGTCTTTTTTTTCTTTTTCTCATCTGATCACTGTGGCTAGGACTTCCAAAACTATCTTGAATAGAAGTGGAAAGAGTTGTTCCTGATCTTAAGGAGGAAGCTTTCAGATTTTGCCCGTTGAGTATGATGTTGGCTGCAGGTTTCTCATATAGGATGAGGTATGCTCCCTCTTTTCCCAGTTTGCTGAGCATTTTTATCATAAATGGGTGCTGTAGTTTATCAAATGCTTTTTCAGCATCTCTTGATACAATCATGTGATTTTTGTCTTTCATTTTGTTTATGTGGTGTATTATGTTTATTGATTTGCAAATATTATACCATCCTTGCATCCCTTGGATGAATCCCACTTGATCGTGGTATATGACCTTTTTAATGTGTTGCTGGATCCAGTTTGCCAATATTTCATTGAGGATTTTAGCATCTATGTTCATCAGCGATATTGGCCTATAGTTTTCTTTCTCTGTTGTGTCTTGACCTGGTTTTGGAATTGATAATACTGGCTTCATAGAAAGAGTTTGGGAGTCTTGGATTTTTGGAATAGTTTGAGAAGGAATGGAGTTTGCTCTTCCCTAAATGTTTGGTAAAATTCGTCTGTGAGGCCATCTGGTCTGGGGCTTTGTGTGCCAGGAGTTTTTTGACTACTGCTTCAATTCCACTAGTTGTTATCAGTTTATTCAGGCTTCCTGCTTCTTCTTGATTTAGTTTTGGAAGATTATATGTTTCCGGAAATTTGTCCATTTCACCCAGGTTGTCAAATTTCTTGTCATATAGTTGTTCGTAGTAATTTCTTACAATCCTTTGTATTTCTGTGGTATCAGTTGTGATTTCTCCTCCTTTGTTTCTGATTTTTTTATTTGGGTCCTCTCCCTTTTTTTCTTGATGAGTCTGGTTAAAGGCTTGTCGATTTTGTTTTTCTTTTCAAAGGGCCAGCTCCTGGTTTTATTGATCCTTTGAATTATTCTTTTAGTCTTTATGTCATTTAATTCTGCTCTGATTTTGGTTATTTCCTTCCTTGTAGTTGCTCTGGGCTTTGTTTGTTGTTGTTCCTCCAGCTCTTGTAGATGTAGGGTTAGGTCGTTTATTTGAGATTCCTCTATCCTTTTTAGGTAGGCCTGTATTGCTATGAACTTTCCTCTCAGGACTGCCTTCACTGTGTCCCATCGGTTTTTGGCTGTTGTGTGTTCATTTTCATTTGTTTCCAAAAGCTTTTTGATTTCCTCCTTGATGTCATTGTTAACACATTCATTATTTATTAGCATGTTATTCAGTGTCCATGAGTTTGAATGTTTTTGAGTTTTTTCCTTGAGGTTGGTTTCTAGTTTCAAGCCAGTGTGATCTGAGAAGATGCTTGATATAATTTTAATTTTCTTGAATTTGTTGAGGCTTGTTTTGCTTGGAAGATCTGTCCATTGTTGACAATGGGGTGTTAAAGTCCCCTGTTATAAGTGTATTGCTGTCAATATCCTTCTTGAAGTCCTCCAGATTTTCCTTATATATTTGGGTGCTCCTATGTTGGGTGCATATATGTTTACAAGGGTTACATCTTCTTGATGGATTGTTCCCTTAAGTATTATGAAATGTCCTTCTTTGTCTCTTGTTATGGCTTTTGCTGTGAAATCTGTTTTGTCTGATATAAGTATTGCTCTCATAGCTTTTTCTTTTTTCTTGTCCATTTGCTTGAAATATTTTTTTCCATCCCTTCACTTTCAGTCTGTGTAGATCTTTTGTTCTGAGGTGGGTCTCTTGAAGACAGCATATATGTGGGTCATGTTTTCTTATTCATTCAGGTACCCTTTGTCTTTTGATTGGTGCATTTAATCCATTTACCTTTAAGATTATTATCAATAGGTACTTATTCATTGTGATTTTTCCCCTTTGAACCTGTGTTCCACTGTGTCTCTCTCTGTTTTTTCATCTTTTTAAAGCAGACCCTTTAGCATCTCTTGTAATGCTGGTTTGGTGGAGATGTGTTCTTTTAGCCTGCTTTTGTTTGGGAAACTCCTTATTTCACCTTCCATTTTGAATGAGAGCCTTGCTGAGTAGAGTAGTCTTGGGTATAGGCCTTTGTTTTTCATTGCTTAGCATATTTTTTGCCATTCTCTTCTGGCTTGTAGTGTTTCTGTTGAGAAATCAGCTGATAGACTTATCAGAGCTCCCTTGTATGTTATTAGCTGTTTCTCTCTTGCTGCTTTCAGGATTTCTCTATTTGTCTTTGAATGTTGACATTTTAATTATGGTGTGTCTTAGAGTGGGCCTGTTTGAGTTCATCTTCATTGGGACCCTATGTGCTTCCTGGACTTATGTGATTTTTTCTCTCATCAAGTTAGGGAAGTTTTCTGTCATTAGTTTTTCAAACAGGTTTTCCATCTCTTGCTCCTCTTCTTCTCCTTCTGGTATCCTTATGACATGGATATTATTACTTTTCATGTTGTCCTGCAGCTCTCTTAAACCCTCTTCATTCTTTTTCAGTCTTTTTTCATTTTGTTGCAGTGTCTCGGAATTTTTTTCTATTTTGCCTTCCAGCTCGCTGATCCAATCCTCTGCTTCATCTAGCCTGCTTTTGATTCTTTCTACTGTGTTCTTTAATTCAGAAGTTGTATTTTTCACTTCCTTCTGGCTTTTATTGATAGATTCTATGCCCTTTTTCATTCTGGTGTAGTTCTCAACAAGTTCCTTGTAGCTTCCCTGGTGTTCTTCGTAGTTCCCCTGGAGTTCTTTGCAGTTTTCTTTGAGCTCGCTGAGCTCATTAAGCTCTCGTATAACCATTGTTTTGAATTCCATATCTGATAGTTTGCTTGCTTCTATTTCATTTAGCACTCTTTCTGGGGATTTCTCCTTTCCTTTTAATGTGGGGTTGTTTCTTTATCTCCCCATTTTAGGTTTCTGCTTCTTGAATTGAACTGCTTTCACTCCCTGGCTTTGTGGTGTGATCTTCTGTGGTAGGAGACCTGTGGAATTCAGTGTTGCAGTCTCCTTGATCTCCTGAACTTGATGTTCTTGGGATATCCTTTATGTCGTTTATATGGGCTGTCTGGTTGTACTTGGGTTTTGGTAGTTGTTGTGTTGTTCTTTAGTGGGTTCTTCCCACTAAAAGCCTGAGAGTCACTCCTCCTACCACATCTTGTATACTGTTGCAGAAGTGCATTTTCTTTACTTCCTGGATCCGCCCCTGGGGACATCAGATCATGTCCCAGTCTGGGCCTAGGAAGCCTGTTTGATACTATCAGGGATCTACTGTCTTTGTCTGTCTCCTTCATTTGTTGATCTATTCAATCTGTGATCAGCTGTCAGGCTTAAGCACCACCAGGCGGGACAGATTAATTCCTGTGGGTGGGACTATTGCTTCCCCTCAGGGTGATGCCACTTGGAAGGCAGTGGTCTGCCTGCAGTATGGAGAATGAGTTAGCACTGGGACCCCACCAACTGCTCCCTCAGTTCTCTTCTCAAAGTAACCACCCCAAACTCTCCTTAAGCATCTCTAGTTCACTCTGCTGGAGGCCCGGGTAAGTGGGTGCCAATGTGTTTTTGTGTGTATCTCTCTGCGTCTCCAGCCGTCCCAGGCTGGCAAAAAAACAAAACAAAACATGGCTTTTCGCTTTTCAGTGTTGGATGCTGTTTTACTCTCAGCTATGTTGTTGTAGGCTGAGAAGCCCAGCTGGGGATTTATACCAGCCCCCCTTCTCTGGGGGAATCCCAGCTACTGAAATGTTTCTCCATCTCTTCACTTGCCACCCATGGGAGCCCAGCCAGCCCTCTCATGTCTCTGCACTTCCTACCTGTCATGTTGTGATGAAGCAGCCTCTTCTGTCTGTCTGTGGTTATAAGGCTTCTCTCCAGCTAGTGTTCATTCCGGATGATTTCTCCACAATTAAACTGTAATCCCAGATTGGTCCTGGGAGTGGGTTAGTGTAGCTTCCACTTACTCCTCCACCATCTTGGATCTCCCCTGGACATATGTTTCAATTCTCTTAGGTGTATGCATAGGAGTGGAATTGCTAGGTGATATGGTAACTCTACATTTAACCTTTGAGGAACTGCCAAACTGTTTTCCAAAGTGTCTACACCATTTTACAATATCACCAACAATGTATAAGGGTTCCAGTTTCACATCTCCCCAATACTTGTTATTGTCTGTCTTTTTTATTTTAGCTATTCTAGTGACTATAATTGTTATCTCATTGTAGTTTTTATTTGCATTTCCCTGATTGCTAATGGTGTTGAGCAACTTTTTATGTAATTATTAGCCTTTCATATATCTTCTTTGAAGAAAACATCTATTCGAATTTTTTGCCCTTCTTTCAATTGAAATTTATCGTCTTGTTGAATTGTTTTTTAAATATATTCTGTCTATAAGTTCCTTACTACGTATAAATTACGAATACTGTCTCTTGTTCTGTAGGTTATCTTTTCATTTTCTTGATAGTGTCCTTTGAAGCATAAAAGTTTTTAATTTTTATGAAATCCAATTTTATTTTATTATTTTGTTACCAGCTCATGCTTTTGATGTAATGGCTAAAAATCCTTTGTCAAATCCAAGATCATAAAGATTTACTCCTGTGTTTTCTTCTAAGAATTTTATAGTTTTAACTCTTACATCTAGGTCTTTAATCTATTTTTGATTAATTTTTATATATAGTATAGAGTAAGGATCCAACTTCATTCTTTTGCATGTAGATATTGAGTTCCTCCAGCACCATTTTTTGAAAAGATTATTCTTTTCCTATTGGGTGGCTTTGGCACATGTCTGCACCAATTCTGACTGCTACAACAAAATACCATAAACTAGCTTATAAACAACAGACATTTATTTCTTACAGCTCTGTAGGCCAGGAATTTCAAGATTAAGGCACGTAGTGATTTGATGTCTAGTGAGGATTCACTTTCTGGTGCCTTCTTGCTGTGTCCTCATAGGATGGAAGCATCAAGAGAGCTCTCTAAGTCTCTCTTTTGTAAGGGCATTAATCCCATTCATAAGGATCCCACTTTCATGACTTTATCACCCCCAAATGCCCCTCCTCTTAACACCATCACATTTGGGGTTAGGTTTCAACATATTTGGGGGAGACATTTATACCATAGCAGCACCCTTATCAAAAATCTGTTGACCACAGACATGTGGGCTTATTTCTGTACTCTCCCTTTTATTCCACTGATCAATATGTCTATCCTTATGTCAGTATTACACTGTTTTAATCACTGTAGCATTGCAATAGGTTTTGAAATTGGGAAATGTGAGCCCTCTAACTTTGCTTTTCTTACCTAAATTTTTCTTATAAAAGTGTTCATACATATATATTAAAAAGTTGAAACAATAGTTCATTAAACACCTATATGGCAACCCCCATCTAGGTTCAACAGTTGTTAATGTTTTGTTATATTGGCTTTCCAACTGTCTCCCTCCACCTCCCTCTCTCCCCACCTTACTGTACACACACACACACACACACATACACACACACACACACACACCCTTTTTATTGTTGAGTTAAACTATTTGAAAGCAAGTTGCATGCATTTCATTTCTAAATCCTTTTACATGCATCTCCTAAGATAAGGACATTACTTTTACTTACTCCTACATCACCACAATGTCATTAATATTCCAAATAAAATTAGCCAACATTTCACAATATAGTCTACTATAAGTCCATATTCAAATTTGTCCAAATGTCCGGAGAATATCTTTTATAGTTCTCACCAACTGAACCAGAATCCAATCAAGCCTTTGACTCATTGCATTTGGTGTGTCTCATCAGTCTCTCTTCATTTACTGAATTCCTTATTTTTCTTTTTTCTTTTTAAGTATATTTTAATATGTTGTTACAGTAGTTCCAATTTTTTCCCCTTTGCTCCCCCCTGCCCAGTACCCGCCTTCCCTCCAGCAATCCCACCCCCCTTAGTTCATGTCCATGGGTTATGCATATAAGTTCTTTGGCTTCACCCTTTCCCATATTATCCTTAACTTCCCTCTGTCTATTTTGTACCAATCAATTATGCTTCTTAATCCCTGCACCATTTCCCCATTTCTCCCCTTCCCCCTCCCAGCTGATAACCCTCCAAATGATCCTCATACCTATGATTCTGTTCCTATTCTGGTTTGCTTAGCTGGATTTTGTTTTTACTTTTTAGATTCAATTGTTGATAGTTGTGAGTTTGTTGTCCTTTTAGTGTTCATAGTTTTGACCTTCTTTTTGTTAAGTAAGTCCCTTTGACATTTCATATAATAATGGCTTGGTGATGATGAACTCCTTTAGCTTCACCTTGTCTGGAAAGCACTTCATCTGCCCTTCCATTCCAAATGATAGCTTTGCTGGATAGAGTAATCTTGGTTGTAGGTTGCTTTTCTTCATATTGAATACTGCTTGCCAGTCCCTTCCTGCCTGCAAACTGTCAGCTGATAGTCCTATAGGCATCCCCCTGTAGGCAACTCTCTACTTCTCTCTTGCTGCCCCCAGGATACTGTCTTTATCTTTCACCTTTGGTATCTAAGTCATGATGTGTCCTGGTGTGGTCCCCTCTGGGTCCAGCTCACGCAGGACCCTCCATGCTTCCTTGACCTGTACGTCCATCTCCTTCTCAAAATTTGGGAAGTTTTCATTTTTTTCAATTCTGGCTTCCTCATTCTGCACTGGTTGACTGTTTTTTTCTTCTTCCTTATGTTCCAAATCATTGATTTGAACCCCGTTTTCCTTCCCCTCACCATTGGTTTTATGTGGATTTTCCTTTGTTTCACTCAGCATAGCCTTCACTTCTTCCTTTACGCATCTGCCATACTCAAGTATATCTGTCAAGATGTGAGCATCTTTATCATCACTGTTTTGAATTCTGCATTTGTTAGGTTGTCTATCTCCTCCTCTGTTAGGTTGGCTATCTTCTTGTCGCTTAATTCTCCCACTGGAACCTTGATCCGTTTTCCCTTTCGGGCCATACTTCTCTGTCTCCTCATTCTGACAGGCTCCTGTGTTTGTCTGCCTCCACGTCCCAGGTAGAGCTGTGACTCCTGTTATGCTATAAGGGGCGGAGCCTTAGGGATTCGTCAGTACAGGGCGACCTGTTTCCCCATGTTGTGGTGCTGTATGTGGGGGAGGGGTCCGAGAGGGAACAATGCTGCCTTCCCAGCACTTGCCCCTTTTCCAAGAACTTCTCCCACTTCCACACTGGACTGGCGCTCCTCTAGCTGCTGCCATGGCCATCGTTCCCAGAGTGGGTGGGTCTGCGGACGTTCTAGGACTGTGAGGGCCCTTTAAACAAGCAGACTCTGCAGAGAGACCAGCAGTTTCTGCCTCCACCCCAACCCCCACTGGTCTGCACAGTCAGAAGCAATGAGACTTGATTTTCCTCGGTCGGAGCTAGGACTGTGAGCTTCGCGGTCTGGTGAGGAGCTGGGAATGCTTCCCAGGTATCCCTCCTGACTTTTTAAAACATGTAACTGCTTTCCGCCAGCCCACTGCTGTTGCAGTTGCTGCCGCCACCGCACGCTCTCCGCCCCAGCTCCGCCCCTGCTACCTGTCTGGATGAGTATTTCTTCTTTATTTCTCTGTTTGCTGGAGTTCCATGCAGTTTGATTTTCTGGAACTTCCGGTTGTTTCTAGTTTTGAGGTAGTTGTATTCATTCTTAGTTGTGGAGGGAGACGCAGTGTGTCTTTCTACGCCTCTCTCTTGGCCAGAAGTCCTTTTTTTTTTCTTTATGTTGTGGACCAAGGGCGAGAACAAAATGGTTGGAAACAACCAAATTAGAATTTAAAGAGTCTTTAGTAGCTGGCCAGCAACTACCCACTCTCACTCCATGTAGGGGTTCAAGTGAGTAGCCCCGAGACTCAGTACAAAGCTGCTTATATAGTATAAACCCATATCCTGGGTTGCTAGCTGGGATAGTAGCACAACACAACTGTTGCTAGCTGGGGTAGCTTGGCTAATGCGTGCAACTGCAAAGCTAACATCCTGTACTTGTTTGGGGGCAACTGTCACCATGGGTGTTTTGCAAAAATTTTCTACCCTAGTTCAAGCTCCAGCACATTCCCCACTGGTTTTATTTGGGGATTCAAATCCTTGAGTCCTGGGTGTTTAAAGGGCGATATTGGGACCCTGGGACCAAAACTTTTCCAGGCCCTTATGGAATGAAGCCCCTGTACAATTCCCCTTCTTAGACTTAAGACCCTTTATTTTATAGAAGACAATGGGCGAAGGTCTCATGCTTTTCTAGCTGCTTCAAGCTGAACATGGTCATCGTCCTACCTACCCTTGGGTCTAGGAATTTCTAATAAGAGTGGAGGTGAAGGAGAGGGTGGCCTTCCCACATGGAGAAGGATCTTGCAGAGTCCAGGTCAGTTAGCTGTCCCAGGTAGTAGCATGCTCAGTTTCCAAGGGCTGGCACTGTTGGACAAGCTGGCATCCTTGTCGTATTTTTGAGGCAACAGATTTGGCAATAGGGTCAAAAGGCATAATTTAACCTACAACTATACAACTACTATATGACAAAAGGCAGGGATTAATTTTTTCATGTCCCATATTAGGAAAAGAAATGGCTTTTTTTTTTTTTTTTTGGAGGAAGGTATGCAGAGCATGTCACACCTGTCCAAAACCCTTTTACCTACTATACTTAGCTTGGGCTGAGGGGAATATTTTAGGATTTCCCCCTTTTTAGATCTTTGGGCCCTTTTTGTTTAAGCCATTAGGATAGAAAAGAGAGAAACCAGTTTTAAAGTGAAGCCTATAGACCACCCTATACTTTAACAACCCAACCACTTAGTTCAGCCAAACCATTGAGTCTTAGGATGCAGCAATGCAGATGGGCTTCTTAAGTGAGGCCTATATGTACAGACAATTACTTTGGTAATGAAATCATAGGCTTATGCCCTGTGAAAACAGAAAGAACACACATGTTAATATATACAACATAATTTACAAACCAGTCTCTAAATTTAAGAGACTGTCTTATTGGGAAGACATTTAGTTGCAATGCACTTGACAGTCTTCTTGCCTGTAAATTAAGCATTTTTAATAATGTTACAGACCTGGTTTAACTTTTAAATGAAAAATAACTTTATATGAAAATAAACTTTATGGACAGCTGCACTAGTTTATAGTCTACTACTGAGCGTTGTGATTTTCCTTGTGTTATGATTTTTCTCCTTAAGATTACCCTCCTTGTCAGTAAAGGGACTGCAGTAAGTTCAGTTTTAATTTAGCCTGTTCATTTGCATAAACACAACAAGAGCAGTGATTGATTACATATGATTTTTAAGTTTACTTTGCTGGAACTTACTTAAGGAACTTTTATGTTGACCTTTAGTTTGCCCATCAGGGCACAGAAGCTGAGCTACACACCTGCTATTCAGACTTGCCTGTAAACACCTGTTTTTCTAAGTCCTTTGGATTTTTCATTGTGCCTTAAGGTTCTTTCTAGGCATTTTTCAGGAAAGCAACCCTCGTTCCTTCCCTGGAAAGATTCCCATGAACCGCACAACTAACCAAGGTGCCAGGCTTTTTCATCATGGGCTTTTCTTAGCTTCAAAAGTCAAGTTCAGTTCCTTAGGGCTTTCTGGTAACAACTAGAGCCTAAGCATGCCTCCTTCAGGCATGATATTTCAGTTAGAAAGTCTTGGTAAACAAAACCTTTATTTACAAATGGTCTTCTTAGTTTTATGCAAAGAAACCTAATGTCATTACTTACTTTTTTAAATTGCCAAATTCTGGAGGGTTCAGGTAGGGAGAAAAATATAAAGGCATGAAGGAATATGCTTGTCCTTTAAAACTGCATTTTCATGCATTATACCTTTTATTACTAAAACCATATAATTTTTTTAAAAACTTTTATAAACTTTTAACAAACCTTTTATATACTTTTTACAAACTTTTATTTTTATGCTTTACACTTTTTTTAGTTTCTTTTTTTTATGTGAAGTTTTAAATTCCTCTGGGAAACCTTAATTTTCCTTTTAGAGCATAAACAGAGCAATAATTCAAAACACAGATAGCTAGGCCCTTTTTTTCCAGTATATTCACTGGCCTCCTAGAGAGACATGCCCTTGGCAGAGACATGTTCACTCGCCCAGGCTGGAGCACTCAGCAGCCCTGAATGACCCTTCCTGGGTCCTGGGCGGCAAAAGAAATTTTTGTCAACTGATTTACAGACAACCTTTCCTAGGTCTCATTGGTCAAAAACAGATACAGAGAATTTCACAGCAGAATAGACAAAGGTACACTTTTATAAAATTAGAACACAAGCAGCTGAGGTTTCCTTTTCCCAGGTTTAAAACTTCTATAACTTTCCTTTTTATTATTACAACTTTACTTAGACCTTTTGCAACATTTATAAACTTTTTAAATACCCTTTAATTTTTTAGATTTAACTGTAACATGCTTCCCATTCTTGTTTGTTTTTTTTTTTACACGGTGAAGGACTATACTTAAACTTAGTATTTGGCAGCTAAAAGTTCCTAGATTTGCAGAGATATTCTGCAGCTTTTTGAAGTTTCTGCTTTTTTTTTTTTCTAACATACACTTTCTGAGCTTTTCTGAGGAGTTTTTCAATTGTTTTATTTGGCCCATTCATTTACCTTTTGCAATTTTTTTACAACTATTTGGCCAGTTTCTGTTACAACAGTGACTTTTAAGAGTCCCAGTTCTACAGCATTCTTTGGATTTAGACCAGAATACTTCCTTATTTGGTCCCTGAGCTTCTGTAGGAATGCTGATGGAGCTGTATTTTGAATGCCTTGGAGACATTCTGTGCTTGGGGAATGGATTCCTTGATTCCCCTGATGATGAGGCTCCTAAGGTCTCTTATCTGAGCCCTATTTTCCAGCCTGTTATTCCTTTCAGGGTCTATACTGGGAAACTTTTGTTAGGTCGGGACAATTCCCTGACTGGGAGGATGTTTGCTTTTTCATATTTTTATAGCAGCCTACCTGATTATTTTTTTTCCTTTCTTATTGAAGAGGCTATTTAGAATGGACATTAGTTTTATTCATGTGTAACAACACTTTTTCTTAAGATATAGGCATGTCCCCCCTGCTGAAGCAGTGAGGAGATTGAGGGCCCTTTAGTTACAGCTTTAGAGGTATTGATGATTGGCAGCCAAGCTGCTGCCACTGCGGCTTGCACCATAGTTTGAAGAAAAGCAGCCTGAATTTTAAAAGTGGCACTTTCTGTTTTCCTCTCTCTCTGTTGGAGAGACAGACATCCTGCTGTTTCCGTAACCTGTAGCAAGGGGATTAGATGGCCGCTGGCTGCCTGGCTAGCAAATTTAACATTGCCCCTCCTTGCAGCTTCAGCAGGGAGTATTCGGGTGCAAATTGAATTGTTTTTATGTTACCTGGGGTGGAAAGAAATGCTGTAAGCAATTTCTCTGGGGAAATTTTTAAGGGGCCTGATCCCTCTGTACTGTCTGTCCCTGATGCCTCTGCCCATTTGGCCACCGGCTGGCCAGGGCTACAAGGCGGTGGGAGACAGCACAGAGGGTCCTAGGCTTTTCTGTGACAATGAAGTGCAGTGCCTGTTTTGACAGCCTTGGTTTTCATGTTCCCTACCCTCCCTCCCCGCGCTTGCTGTATTTTGGCTGCCGGAGCAATACCATTTTTTCCGCTTATTTAAAGTACCCCCAGTGGGGCTACCCAACCCCAAAAGCAGGCCACTTTGACCTACAGAATGTTTCCAGAGTGTCATATTACAATCAGGGGCGGGAACACAAGGCATGGGAGCAATTCCCCCCTCATGGCGCAGACAAGCACAGGCAGGGAGCTTCCACAGATGGCCAAACAAATGCCCGCTCAGCCTCTCCTTTTGCGGGGCTAGAGCCCACTCAGACTCCATAGACCGAAGTCCATGGAGTCACACAAAAGGAGAAAATAAAAATTTTTTAACCTTAACATTCACTCACACATTCACTAAGAGGTCAAACAATCCTATCCAAACCCTGCCTAGGCTTCTGAGATTAGACGAACAGGGCTTCCAGCAGCTCCCAATTGTCCGCTGAAGGCACAGGGAATTGCTCCCAACTGGAGCTTGCAGCCACTGTCCTGCCTCACGTCAGCTAGACACACGGGACTGCATGAAGCCCCGGGTGCTCACCGAAGGCGGCACTGCTTTACAGAGGCATCACGGTGGGTGAAGAAGATAGATTTTAACAAAGAAATCAAGCCAGTGGGGTTTTGGGAGAAGGAGGGGTTTTGGTTTGGGCTCACTGGCATCCCATAGAATGAAGCCCACCCCTAAATTCCTGGAAGTTTTTAAGAAAACATTGCAAAGGCATACATGTAGCACATGAAGCAGTTTGACCCATTTTATATGGAACAGACAAGATGACACTTAAGACAGACCCGTTCTTGTACAAAACAGACAAGACGACACTTAAGATAAACCTGTGGTCACCGGCCAACCGTTGTGGTCCGGTACCGGGTCTTGGAGGTAATGCCGTGTCTGACCCTCCCTTGAGACCCCCCTGGCGTGCCCCTGTTCCAACCCAAGGATTCCTTTCCCTCGGAATCCAAGTCCTTACCGGTAAGAATCCAAACGGCTCTATGTAGTCCATCAGGATAGGGAGGGCACCCGTCCGCCAGTGTCCCTGTCAGGGCTGAGGAACATCTCTCAGAGATCTCCCCCTGAGATGGGTCTGGCAGCGGGCCCATCTCAGGACCCATGCCGAGCCAAGGCTGGGTATCTCTCTGGGGCCACCAAATGTTGTGGACCAAGGGCGAGAACCAAACGGTTGGAAACAACCAAATTAGAATTTAAAGAGTCTTTAGTAGCTGGCCAGCAACTACCCACTCTCACTCCATGTAGGAATTCAAGTGAGTAGCCCCGAGCCTCAGTACAAAGCTGCTTATATAGTATAAACCCATATCCTGGGTTGCTAGCTGGGGTAGTAGCACAACACAACCGTTGCTAGCTGGGGTAGCTTGGCTAATGCGTGCAACTGCAAAGCTAACATCCTGTACTTGTTTGGGGGCAACTGTCACCAGGGGGGTTTTGCAAAATATTTTCTACCCTAGTTCAAGCTCCAGCACATTTATAACATTGACATTTCAAAGCTTCTAGGCCAGTTGTCCTATAGAAGTTCTCACATTCTGGAGTTTTCTGATTTTTTCCTTGTGCTGTTTATCTTGTTCCTCTAGCTCCTGAATTTCTTGTGAACTGGAAGTTAGGTCTGTCTTTATCAGATAATGGGAGCTCCTAAAGTCAAGACTGGCCCTCTATTAGAAATACCAAAGTGAAGACAGCCAGATATCTCCATTATAAATAGGTACACTTTTTCTTTTGCAGTTTCTAAGTAATCTGAAGTCTAACCTTTCCAACTACACTTCAATAGAAATCAACACATTTTTATGAAACTTTTAAAGTTTTTTTTAAAGATTGTGAAAGCAAATGAAAGACTTCTATTAAGGAGGAATAGTGAGGTGGGGCAGGGCCACTTTTCACTACAGAATGAATTTAAATAAAACAGCAATAACTAAAGCATAATGGCATCAAAGAATAAAATACAGTCATTGCAGTAAATAAAAACATGCACCATATAGGAGAAAAGAATGTCAGTTGGTAGCAACCCTAGAAATAAAATTGAGTTCAATTGCTTCACTTTACTACAAAATCTGAAGTTCAAGAAGCTTAATAAATGTTGTCAAGGCCAACTAAATTTGCTTACTCTATGCTGGATATTGTCCTGAGCACTTTATGTGATTAACTCAATTAATTGTTCCAACAACTTTGAGACTAAATTATACTTACTTTCCCTATTTGGGGGATTGCGGGGGAGGCAGTGAGAAAACTGAGAAAAGCGACTTGCCCAGGATACACAAGTAGTAAATTAGGATCTGGGAAAGGAACCCAGAAAATCTGACTTCAGAATTGACTATTATTACTGACACTTGTGGTTACAGAGCCACAGCTAGCTAGGAATCAACTTAGACCTTAGGTCGCTGAGGACAAGTTCTATCCTCTATCTCGAACACCAAGCATAGAGTGAGTAGATTGTTCCTTGCACCCAGGAGCAGCACCAGTTCTGGCCTGCACTGGTCTGTTTATGAGCTAGCAGCTGCTAATTACCTGTGGTAATGAGGAATGAATGCTGCAAGGAAGATCCAGCACAACTGAACACAAAACCCCTTTTCCCACAAACATGAATAACATACTTAGCTTTAGGGTATAACATTGCCTTACTTTTGCAGTAGATTTGCCTTCTTAATTATGTTTTGCTAAGATTACTATTAAAGTCAGTTCCTATTCTCTGTATACCCCAAAGACAGCAAGGGACCATGACTGGTAGAAAAGCTTCACACGATGTGCCTCTGTGAAAATGAGAGTGGATTTTAAAAGCCCTTCCTCACCTCTTTCTTTCAACCCTACATCCCAGGTCTTTGTATCTTACTGATTTCCCATGTTAATTATTTTAACCTTGTCCTCTGTGGCCTTCTTTGTCTTTCATCACCATAGAAACCCATTCTGCCTTAAGGATCATCTTTCCTGCCAGTTTGTTGGACCCAGGCTCTCTATTTAAGTCCTCCTTCAGCTCCGAATTACCTGCTGAATCAAATCGAAGCTCCTTGATCTTGGCTTCTGGGATCTTCTCTAATTTTCTCCTCTTTTATTCTCTTCTTAGAAATAATACATTCCAGGAGCAGAGGTTAAAGCAGATCACTGTCAACCAAAATATTAACTGTAATAGCTAATATATTTACATAGTTAATTGGAGTTGAGTTAAACACATTCACCTACAATACCTCAATTAAGTGACATAATGACACTATTATATATATATATATATGTATATAGATGCACACATATATGTAAAGCAGTTAACATGATAAGCATTTTAAGTTTGATAAAATCGAGGCCAAAGAAACTGATCGATGTGATGTATCTCTCACACATTGATGTTTCTCTCCCTCTCTTTCTCCCTCCCTTCCCCCTCTCTAAAAATAAACAAAATATTTTTTTTAAACTGAGGCCAAAGAAGTTGTGTCTTGACCATGATAACACAGCTTATTGGTGAAGCTATAGCTTGAATTTACATCTTCAAACTCCCAAATCATGCTTGTTACCCTACACAATTCAATCAATAATCCTGCATTTACAAAAAAAAAAAAAGTAGTTTTTCATTTGACTTATACCCGGTGGCAGGCAGGAGTCTAAGATCTCTTCTCTTACCCCTGCCCCACATACATGCCCTGCATAATCCCTGGGGCTATGCATATGTTACAGTCGTCGTCGGCAGCCGTCCGTCTCGAGAGACGATGGTGTAGCTTCTTAAGAGTCTATCTGCACCGCCGAGAATGGCTGTGCAGTCCAACTCGGGAGTGACATGATATCTGTCTCCTCCCGTGTTGAATCGACATCTTGTGATGACGCTGGAGTGTCCTCTCCAGTGAAGCTGAAGCTACAGAGCCTGGGCAGGGTGATATGGAGGGTCTGCTGTTGCCCATGCAGCAGACCCCCCCTCTCTTCGCAGCTGAAGGGTCCAAGGGAAAGACGGAGTCAATACAGCTTGGCTTCAGGTGCGCCGCAGGAGTTGCCGGTGTTGACTACAACGTCGAACCGCCTTAGGGACTCCGGCTCCGGATTTTCTGTCGGGGTTTACTCCCTTAGCCTTTCCCCTGGAGAGGTATGCTGCAAGGCAGCGGAGGTTTTTTGGAGTCAGAGTTTTCCTTCTCTGATATGTTACAGTAGTCTCCCCTAATCTATGGTTTCACAAATACAATAATGCCATTAAGTACCAAGATTTGCAAAAGAAATATACATAAAATCAAAGTTAAGTAGCATCTGTGTAAACCTATATCTGCAGTTTTTGAAATATTGTTATGAAAGCATGATGCATTTTCTCAAAAAATAATGTGTGTGAATTTTTTTAGTTCTGTCCACTGAAAAGCCTTACAAACAATAATCAACCCTGTAACACAAGCACTTGCAGCATCCAGATTTTTTTCCTCTAAATATCACTTTCTCACAGGAAGACTCCTTGGGGAAATGACTGATTCCAGGTCTGGGGCAGGAAAAGTACTAGATGAACCTGGAACATCTTGTCACACCAGAAATGAAGTCATAGCGGGTGTGTGGGGAGAGGGTGCTTCTTCTGATGCTCAAACTGGTGTTTAGTTTGGGAAAATTCAAAGAGCGATATGCTTAACAGTGTATGCACCCTCCACTGAATTAAATGTTTGTTTCTATTTTTTATCATGGAAAATTTCAAACATATAAAAAGTAAAGAGAATACTACCATGAACATCCATTATCCAGTTTCAACAGTGATCAAAACGCAGGGCTCTTCTCCTTTCATCTATACTGCACCCACTTCCCTCTTTCCAATATTTTGAAGCAGAGGCTATTTATCCTATCATTTCATCAAAGGTAATGTTTAATCCATAATTTATGTAAAACTATCTAAAACACATACATTCATACATAAAAACATACATGAATAATACACAACTATTATGTCAACCAATGGTTGTTGGCATTGATTCAACACCAGGAGGAATCCCTAACTTGACGGTGCAGGGAAGAAAGAAACTACTCAGTGCAAATGAGCTCAATTGTGATACAACACAGGTATGAGGGACCCACTAAAGAATACCACACTATTCCTTGGCAGGCCTGCTTTGCACAATCTCAGGAGTCGTGCAGAGCTGGCTTATATGAACAGAAGGCCCCACCCCTGGTCCCTCATTGGTCTGTCCTCATGCAAATGAGGACTCTAAATCGTCACAATTTGATTGGTCCCAAAGGCACTCTCCTAATTGGTCATAATAGAGCCCCTGTAGTTGGTCAGAGCTGCACAGCTCTGATTGGGTTAGGGAAAGCCTTAGTTATTTTTGTTGAAATAGGATTTTAGGAACTCCTTAGTAAGAGCTGGCTCAGTCAGCAGAAACAGTGCAGGCAGGCAGTTCAGTGCAGGTATCTCAATGAAGTTCAGTTTTCTTAGGGGACCCTGTGTAGGAACGGCTGTTTGTTTAATTTGAGCACAGTTACCCACTGGAGGCTCTTTTTAGCTGGTGTCTTCTCAGATTCATAGTTCTAAAGGTAACTTACTAAGGATCACACAATACTTCCCCAGAAGAATGTTTGGGGGGTGGGGTCTGGTGGTAAGGGATAGTATTTAAAGAAAAATTTGAATGTGAATGTTTTCAGTGTCTAGGAACTCTCCACCAGTCACACGATTTTCTGTTGTTTTAAAATTCTTCAGCCTTTTAGTCAAAGTTGCTGTCTCAGGAAGGCTCTTATATTTAGGACCCCTAAAAGGGAAATAAGACTGAGTAGGAAATAGAATAAAGCAGCTTAAAAGGCCGCTCTGCTTCGTTGACGCCCTGTCATTTTACAGCGGAGGAGGGATTCATTTGCTTTTCTGATCGGAATCGCTCATCCAAGCTTATTCTGGTTGGATGGAACTGAATTGCGGTCGTATTCAAAGAACTACAAATCCCAACAGGCCCTGACGCGCCTGCGTAGGGCTCGCTCCTTCCTTTTCCTGACTTGTCCGGGAAAGACCCACCCGCGCTGAAAGCAAGCGGAAGAAGATGGCGCTCACCAGGTGGGTTGTGAATTCGGGTGCTCGGTACGGAAGGGTCTGGAAGTACCCACTTTTTTCATTTCTTTGTCCACACTCTCTGGGCGACGACCAGGCCCCTGGCACAAAGTGATGTGGGCCGAGACCATGGCTGGGCCCTCCCGCTGGCCACCGGGGCGACTAGGCCTCGCCGAAGCTGGGGTCTTTCAGTGGCTTCCCGGGTTGAGTTTGCCCCCATCTAGGGCCGAAAGCAGCGGTGTGGTGAATAGTTCTATGACCTTAGCTGCAGAGGGTCGCACTTGCTTGTCGCTTAAGCGTTTTGGGGGCGGGGTGGAGAACACCCTGGGGATCGCGGATCAGGTGGCCGCGACGGGGGTATGGAAAGAAGCGGGCGGGAGGCAACTGCCTTGGCTTAACGACTTTGTCAGCTGAGATCTCTGTGGTCTCTGTCCCAAAACAAGGCTTCCTGCGGGCGGGGGGCAGGAGGGCCGGTTGGAGGAATGGCACTGAAAAGAGATTTTAAATTAGCCACAGCAGTGGCCGCTGTCTACTCATTCGCGCTACTGCTCCGCACTTTAACTTTGGACCTTAGAATTTCTTCCGTAGACAGAACCACTTGAGATTTTTGCTGTTCCTGGTTGCCTTGGTAACCGCATGTAAAGTGGTCCCTGCCTTTAAGAAACAGATGCTTAAGTGAGAGATTCCAAGGAGTTATGTAACTCCTTAACTAGTCCGCAACCTTGCTGCCCCATCTAAGTGGAAAAACTTTCC
This sequence comes from Furipterus horrens, assembly GCF_987537825.1. Taxonomy (NCBI): domain Eukaryota; kingdom Metazoa; phylum Chordata; class Mammalia; order Chiroptera; family Furipteridae; genus Furipterus; species Furipterus horrens. The sequence continues at coordinate 192,858,645 of NW_028327173.1, read as the reverse complement.
AGACGAAGCCAGTAGGGAAAGTTGAGTGTCAAAGCGGTGTTGTAAAGAAAGGAATCATTTTAGGACATCCGCTTGAGCTCCCCAAACACACTTCATTCTCACACACGTATTTCCTAGCCGATGACAGTTAAGAATCCTGAAAGTGTTTGGATCAGAGAATTGTTTGGGGAATTAATTTTTGGTGCCTTGCTCCATCCTAGGGCTTGTGTGTATACAGAAGGAAATCTGCAGTCTTTAGCTGCAGGATAGATGGTGAATGAGGCATACGGATATGAAACAAAGAATCCAGAATGTTTACTTGTGTAGTATTGACCTTAAGTACAAAAAGAATTAGATGGAATGAGCTGAACGGACTGGACAGTTTTCCTTTAGTAAATGTCGTGGGCATCAAACATTTGATTGAGTGCCTGCTGGGTGGGAAGGACTGACAAAGACCAGTGGAGTCATGACGAAAGGTTTTGTGGGAAAGGTGAAATCTGAGAAGAACAGACAGGAAAAATACCAGAGATGATGTGGGTATTGTGTGCTCAAAATTGCAGTGGCAGACTGCAGTCTTTATATAGCTTATCTGGGGAACTACATAGCTTTCTGATTTTGTAGACTTCATTCTAGCTGATTGATTTGTAGAGATGATCTCAAGTTCCAAGGTGAAGTGTTATTTCCAAAATCTACTAGGGATTAATAGCAGGGACCTAACCTACTGATGTGTTACAGTCTTGTTGCCAGTGATTGTTCCTAACTAAACATTTAAAGTGATATTGGTTTCCATGACTAAATTCAAGTCTACCAGCGGGGAACCCAAAGAAAACCTAGAATTTATTTATAATAATTGTGTTTTTATTCTTACATGTTTAAACTTAAATCACCTTCAAAGTACTCTCCATTTGATGTAATGCACCTATCCAGACTTTTTTTCCACTGCTCAGGACAGTTTTTTAACTCATCAATTTTGATGCCTTTTAATGTTTCTGCTGTTTGTTTCACCTCTTCCACATCGGCAAAATGTTTCCTTTTGTGAGAAATCCTCACAATAAAAACCAGGACACAGGACTTGAGCAGCAAAGCGAGGCCTTTATTCATGAGTCTGCAGAGTCGGGCACACCCTCAGCCAGGAGAATGTACGGGGCGAAGTAGACAAAGAAAACTGGTTTTATACTAACACGATTAGCTCCCCTTCCTCCCCTCTCCTTCTCGATGTTTCTCCATTACTGGTTAATCCGGGTTCACAATCTAATGCAATTAACTACTTAACTCAGGGTGTGATTAACTAAGGGTAATCTAGTTATAGGTCTATCTTCAACTCATTCGCAAAGTTATTTAGCTACATCTTCCCATTTCTCTGTGTTTGGTGACAACAATCTTCCTTCTTTTGATCCCAGAGATATGTGTGAGGAGCTACAGAATGTCATTTCTTCACCCCTTTACCATGATTCATCTGTTAATTATCTCCTGGTTTGAGAGTCACTGGCTTGCTTCTTTATCCCTAACACCTTTGAGGACTTTTTTCATCTGAGTCTCTCTAGGTGATCGAATACAAAGTGGGACACAGTGTTATGCTGTTTTTAGTTAAAAACTGCTGAACACTCTTGAGTGGTGTGGGGAGGTCCACTCATAAATCACTCATCATGAAATGGGCAAGTGCATTGAAAGAGCCTTCAAAAAAATTCACCGAAGCCAAATGAACGTAGCCTTTCCCAGTAATGGCCAGCTGATGCACTGATACAAATAGGTTCCTAGAACACTCATCCAGCGGGGGAAGCATGTACTACAACGGGCCTGCCCTCCAGAAGACAATTCTGGTTTTGGGGGGGTTATATATTCAATAATATCACTTTGCATATAATATGCTTTTTTAGTGAAGGGGCGGAGGTGCATTAAGAAGTCTCAACAGTGGCACTATCAAAGTTTGGACAGGATAATTCATTATTTTATGGAGCTGTCCTGTGCACATAGTGAGATGTTTAGCAGAATCTTTGGCCTCTACCCATTAGATGCCAGTGACCCCCCCCCCCGCCCCTTCTCCACTCCCAGCCCCCAAATCCTGACAAAATGTCTCCAGACACTGTCAAATGTGAACATTGTAGATATTTTACTCCCAGCTGTGAACCGCTGAATAGACTTTCTGCTAGCATATGCATCCATCTCTCCTCCCCTTTCCTCTTCCCGCACCAGGAGTGTGCTGCTTTGTGAGAATGTCATCCTTTATAGGGAACAACAAAGTTAAGGCCCTCTGAAAGGCTAGAATATGTTATGACCTTAATACATACCAGTTTACCTGTTTACTAGATTGTCCAAACTCTGCTTTGGCAGACTGCCTACGTTTTGATCATTTTAGTGACTAGTTCTTCCAATAGAAGGTAAAGAGAAATCAAACATAGTAAATATTTGGCTTTGTAACTGTCTGTCTCCATCCTATGTACTGGGTATATATGGTTTACTGAGAATAACTATGGTTATTTATTCTTTGGCCTCCAATTATTCATGCATTCCATTGTTCGTTGAAAGTCTTCCATGTACCAGGCACTGTTGCAAGGGAAGGTTTTACAGTATTGAATCAGGCCCACTCCTTGTCCTCACGGATCCTCACAGAACTTACATTCTCGGAGGGATAGACTATATATGAGTAAATAAATCAGTAATTCAATTAGGTAGTTAGTATTAGGAATAAAATAAAGATGTGAGGTGGAATTTTGGACAAGGTCCTCATAAAACAGCTTGCGGGGTGTAACTGAGCAGAGATGTGAATGCCAAGAAGCAAGCACTCAAAGATCTGGGAAGGTTTTCTATAAAAGCACTATAATGTTCAGCTGTTTATAGCAGAAGGAATAATAGCAAATGTAAAGATCCTAAGATGACATATGGAAAGACAAAAAGGCTATAGTGGCATAAGATGGTGAGTGTGAAAGGTTAGCATTTAAGTAGTCTGTGCTGTGAACTAGACAGTGCCAGGGATGAAAGAAGCAGAAGGCTTGATTCCTGTACTCAAGTTGCTTACAGTCTAGTAAGAGGGGGATGGGGGGAATGGTAAATGAAGAGATAATTACAATACAGTAAGGTGCTGTTATAGCAGTGGTACATGGGGTCTTGTGGGAGTATGGATGGGGGCAGCTAACTCAAACCGGGGGAATCAGAACAGCTCCAAATAACCAAATATTTCTGGGACACAGGTTGAATGGATTTTTCTCATTTAATATTTATAACAACACTATGATGTAGGTAGTCTTTTGATCTGCCATTACTGATGAGCAAACAGGTTCAGAGGGGTGAGTAGCTTATCCAGGTCAAGTCAGTGGCATAGATAGGCTTTGAACTCTGAGCTTTTAGCCATCACATTACCTGACATGCTCCCTCCCCGCTAGGTTAGATCCCTCTGGTATATGTTGTCATAGCACGCTGAACTTTTCCGTCGTCACTTAACATAATTTGTAATTATAGATTGTGTGATTATTTGATTGTCTCCTCTGCAAGACTTTAAGCTGTATTTGTCAGTTTACAGTTCATCACCTACCTATCACAGTGCCTGCGCTAAAGTGATCAATAAATATTTTTGAATAAATAAGCTCTGCCGCCTATTCAAATATGCTTACTAGCCAGAATTACAAAATAACTTTAACTTTTCCATTAAACATATTATCTACTGCAATCCTTTTGTGGTACTTCAGAGCAGCGCTATAATAATATCCTTGAAAGGTGTCAGGACTGGTTTAGTACAGCAGTTTTCAACTGGTGTGCTGCAAGAATTTTTAAAACATGCAATACCTGACCTCTTTTTCCCTTAGACTGTCAAATTAAAAAATGACAACAGCCAACTCAACAGTAGTTGCCTAGTGTGAATGAATCAAAATTATACCTTTTTTTTTTTTTTTTGTCAAATCGGCAAAAAATTTCATACATTTTTTAGTATGCTGCATAATTTTAGTAATTAGTTTATGTGTGCCATGAGATGAAAAGGTTGAAAATAATGGTTTTAGTAGAAATTCGGTTTTTTTAAATAAAGAATGACAAATTACATCTTCAGGCTTTAAATCTTTCACCTCTTAAGTTTTATTTATTTAATTTTTAAATGTTATTTATTTATTTTTAGAGAGAGGGAAAAGGAGGGAGAAAAGGAGAGAAACATCAGTCAGTTGCCTCATGTACATGTCCCAACAGGGACAAACCCACAGCCTAGGCATGTGCCCCAACCGGAATCAAACCAGCGATCTTTCACTTTGCGGGAATGACGCCTGACTTACTGAGCCATGCGGGCTAAGGCTGACCTTTTAAGTTTTAAATTGCATTCTAAACCAGATACCCTTGGGGAAGCACACTTAAATACGCAACTTCTGTTTCTGTCTCTTATCAACCTCCTGTTAGATTCAGTTCTAATCCTTGTTCTTTTATGTTGACACTACAATAGTTAAAAGTAAGAAGCACAAGAGTAAAATAGTTAAAAATTAGGAGTGTGAGAATAGGAAAGACACTAAGAAAAGCATATACTACTAGACAGTTGGCCTCCCAGTAATTGAGAATGTTTACTTGCTTGTTACCCGGAAAGAAAAGCAGAAGCATAAAAAACTCAATAGTTTGTCCTGTATATGAAATAATGTGTTAATTTTTGTTTCTGGGCACCATTTTGCCTGCATTCTAGTCAAATGTTTTGACTGTATGTCTCTAAGAACTTATTTCTTTCCCAGCATTACAAAATGACTGATAATGAATTCTGCCATAGATCATGGAAAAGTTTGCGCTTTTGCTCAAAGGAAAAAGCCTATAGGAAAACAGTCTTTGGTGGCCAAATTGCAATGATCAAATTAATTGTAAAGAGTTTTTTAAAAGTCTGGCTTTTATCTTTGTTTATAGCTTTTTACCTGCACCTACTCAGCTATCTCAAGACCAGCTTGAGGCTGAAGAAAAGGCAAGATCTCAGAGATCTCGACAGACCTCACTGGTCTCCTCCCGAAGAGAACCTCCCCCGTACGGGTACCGGAAAGGCTGGATACCTCGGTTATTAGAGGTAAATATGGATCTTCAGTTTGGATTTATTCAGTTGTGCTGAAATTTTGTATAGTGCCTTTGTAAAATAAATTTAAACCCTAGAATCTCCACACGTGGGTGTCAATAGGATAGAAATTCTGGTTGTGAGCTCTCGAGACATACATTTACTTCTCTCAGAAGATTAATCTTTTTCATCCTGTTTATTCTTATCACTGCTTTGTGATCACTGGAGAATTGTACTGGTTTATATCTCTTCTTATGCCAAACTATTAAACATGTACAAAAGAAACTAATATACCTTTCATAAATTGAGGGATTATAGCATATGGAAAATAATGGGTAAGACAAAAAATGAAAGAATAATTTCATGTTTGGGTACTTTTCCCTCCCTCCTCCTTCCTACAGGCATAATACCACATAACCCTGAGGTAACAGCATTCCTCTGAGTACAACTCCAGCAGCATTCCTTTTCTGAATCTTTCCATTGGGTAGAGTGGGAGGAGCACTGACTGGGAGCTGAAAAAAAACAAACTGGTTTTGCATCACACTGTGTTACTTACTGTTGTGTGACCCCAGGCAAATCCTAACCCCTATTCATGTTTTCTTGTCTTCATTTTGAGAATGTGAATAGATGCTTAATATATATGTGTTTTATATATATATAAAACCCTGGCTGGTTTGGCTCAGTGGATTGAGCGTCGGCCTGCGAGCTAAGTGTCGCTGGTTCGATCTTCCAGTCAGGGCACATCAGAGAAGGAAAACTCTGACTCCAAAAAACCTCCGCTGCCTTGCAGCATACCTCTTCAGGGGAAAGGCTAAGGGAGTAAACCCCGACAGAAAATCCGGAGCCGGAGTCCCTAAGGCGGTTTGACGTTGTAGTCAACACCGGCAACTCCTGCGGCGCACCTGAAGCCAAGCTGTATTGACTCCGTCTTTCCCTTGGACCCTTCAGCTGCGAAGAGAGGGGGGGTCTGCTGCAGGGGCAACAGCAGACCCTCCATATCACCCTGCCCAGGCTCTGTAGCTTCAGCTTCACTGGAGAGGACACTCCAGCATCATCGCAAGATGTCGATTCAACACGGGAGGAGACAGATACCCTGTCACTCCCGAGTCAGACTGCACAACCATTCTCGGCGGTGCAGATAGACTCTTAAGAAGCTACACCATCGTCTCTCGAGACGGACGGCTGCCGACACACATGATATATATATATATATATATATATATATATATATATTTTTTTTTTTTTTTTTTTTTTTTTTTTTTTAAGAGAGAGGGGAAAGGAGAGAGGGAGAGAAACATCACTGTGTGGTTGCCTCTCACTCACGCCCCCAACTGGGGACCTGACGTGCAACCTAGTCATGTGCCCTGCCTGGGAATTGAACCAGCGACACTTGGCTCGTAGGCCGACGCTCAGTTCACTGAGCCACAGCAGCCATGGACATGTTAGATAAATTTTGAAGAGGTGTAAGAGATAGAATTTGATGGTTGATTTGGAAGCATGAAGGGGAAGGAAAGAATCTGGAGTGATCTTTTTATATCTTTAGCTTGTTCCCAAATAACAAACTGCCTTAGCAGTGCCTATCCTCTCGATTACTCAGGATCCTGTACATCAGTTTAGTACATAGTCCTTCCTTTAATTCCAGAGCACATTTTCGCATATTTACCCCTTGCCTTTTTTTTCCATCTAGGGAGAAAAGCAAACATTTGATATTTAATTCATTTTGCTTCCGCAAGACCTCTTCTGTATCATCAAGCCTTTTTCTTCTCCCAAAACTCATTCTGACTCCTGCAAATTTTCTTCTTCCATATCCCAAGGAATAACTGCCCTATTAAAAATCTTTAAATGCCTATACTATTTATTTCTGCACCCAGTTTTTTTTATTTTATTACTTTGTTGTATTCTGTCATGGTTATGGTTTTTATAAGTGTGAAGGGCTCATGCCCTTAGCTTTTTTTCATATGCCTCCAAGTGGTGATCATAGTGAATGAACTAAGTATTCATTGGATTGAAACTTGTTGCTTGGCACCCTTGAAGAAGCCATCTATGTTCTCAGCCTGTCCCATGTTTGTCATTTCCCCTACCTACCAGAACTCTATAGAGTTTAGAAGATGAACATTCAACTAGATCATGTCTTCTTCTAAGATATTCCTTGTTTTTATTTCCTTAGCTATCCCCTGGTCCTTACTAATTCTAGAGTGTAAAGGCCAGTCTTATAACAATTATTAGAGGGTTTTTGTTTTTGCTGATAGTGTAATTTGTGAGAATCAGGGCAAAATAAAAGATCATCAAGGAGACTATTCTAGGGTAAAAAGGTAGTGATTGGCATATGTAATAGAGGACTTGAGTGTCTCTTGAGTGATTATAGATATTCTTCATTTGGCCTCAGAGATTGCAGGTGACAGGCATTACTTTACATGAAGCAGAAATCTCATCCTTTCTTCCATTTCAGCATTATGACATTCAGGTACTGTTTGCTTTTTAAAATCTTAACTTGACTATCAAAGGTTTCGTATATCCTGGTGGAAGAGAACAGTTTATTTAAAAATCATCCCAAAACAGCCAGCTGATCTTGAAATACCATGAATGCTTCTTGAGGGGAGTGACTGTTCTGCAGAAGAAAGCATTTTGTTCTAGGTTTCAAAGTAAAAGCTATAATTTTCTGGCAAGCTTAATGACCACAAAATGCCACATCTACAGTTTTGAAGTGCTTATCATAGCTGAAGGACTCCAGCAAATCTGAGCATGTGACAGATTGATGGCCTGGGTATAGATAGCACCTTTCTTGGAATTGCTTTAACTGTTCCTGCCTAATTTATAAGAAAATGTCTCTCTAAGCTTTATTGTTTGCTTTTAAAAATGCCAAACCTTTTTTCCGCATTTAAGCATATTTTACCTAGGAAATCATATATCTATGATCTAACAAAATACCTCTTGAAGGGCAAGTCTTATAAAAGTGGTTATTTTCATCAAACTCTCTCTAAATGATTCATTTTAATACATTTTCCTATCATTTCTTAGTAGTATTGATTTGCCTTTTTTTTTGTTGAGCTATAAGAAATTTTTTTTTTAAGACTACTTATTCTGTGGTGTTTTTTTTTGTTTTGTTTTTTCTTTTTAAGATTTTTATTTATTTTTAGAGTGGAAGGGAGGGAGAGAAACATCAATGTGTGGTTGCCTCTCAGATGCCCCCAGCAGGGGACCTGGCCTGCTACCCAGGCATGTGCCCTGACTGGGAATCGAACCAGTGACCCTTTGGTTCATAGGCCAGCGCTCAATCCACTGAGCCATACTAGCCAGAGCTGAAATGTATTTCAATTTAATAGGAAATAGAGCTTTTTTTGGAGTCAAAAGAGCTGAGTTCAAGTCCTGCATATGCTAGCTATGAGACATTGAGAAAATCCCTTAACTTTTCTAAACCTGAATTTTTTCCATATGAAAATATGAGGTATTTCAGAATTACAAGAATTAAATGAGATAATGTAAGGGTGAATTATATTTTGTAAATTATAATAAGGTACTAAGCAAATATTATTTTAACAAAATTAATTTTTGTGTTCATTGGATGATCCACCTTTTTTGTATATTAAACTTCATTGACAGACTGCTTTACTTGTTCTACTTTAGAAGTCTTATTTTTCCTAAATAATTGTTTATATAATCACCATTAAATATGTGATATACTTACTTCTGCTTTTTTCTGTCCTGTTGTTAGCTTCTCATGGACTATTGAATACTAATATCATGTTATTAAAATCAGTTCCAAGAAAATAATCTTTACATTTCTGCCCTAACTGTAGCTGACCTATTCCTCACTAAGCAAATTATTTATGCTAAAACTAAAAATCGTTTCCTTATCTTAAACTTTTTGCTTAGTTTTCTCCTGCCATGTATATGAAAGCCAGATTCCTTGCCTGTGGTCTAGAAGCCCTTCCTTGATTTGGTGTTTGTCTATCCATACAGCCCTGTCACCTATGTGTCTACCCCTCTGTCCTCAGTAAACTACAGCCCCACTGGACTCCCATGTCCTAGAACATGCTAAGCTTATTCTGCAGCAGGGCCTTCACACTTGCTATTTGATCTGCCTAGAAGTGCTTCCCTCAGGTCTCCCCATGACTGATTTCTCATCATTCAGGCTTTAGTTCACCTTACCTCTTCACAAAGACGATCCCAGCCACAGTATCAAAAGTAGCCCCTTTTCCCAGTCTTTTTATTACTTTCAAGGCATTTATCACAAGCCAAAGATTATGCTTTTTATATCTTTGCCCAGTACAATATACACTCCACAAGATCAAAGAACTCTTTTATTTATTGCTATGTCTTTAGCTTCTTGTATAATAAAAGCTTTGTCATCATTTGTTGAATGAATGAATATGTCTTGAATCTCAGATCACCATTATATTTTTTATTTCTTTTTAATACATAGGATTTTGGAGATGGAGGTGCTTTTCCAGAGATCCATGTGGCCCAGTATCCACTGGATATGGGAAGAAAGAAAAAGATGTCAAATGCACTGGCCATTCAGGTGGATGCTGAAGGAAAAATTAAATATGATGCAATTGCTCGACAAGGACAGTCAAAAGATAAGGTAACCCTCTCAATGATTTTTTTCCCCATTGATAATTATTTTGTGAAGAATGTTTTTAACTGTGTTGAAATAATCAATGTCTGTTCATTTAGTTTATGTTAAAGGCAGGAGTGAAATTTACTTAGGCTAACTCAAGATAGGACTTCATCACAATATGAAAATTACATTATGACTTCAGAACAGCAATGACTTTTTCCTTTGAAATTTCCCACGCTGATAGCTTATATATGCTTGGGGTTTTTACTGACTTTACATTTTTAAAACAATTATTTTATAGTACTAACCTTTTTTAAATGCTAGCAAAGTTTTTAAAATATAAATCCATATGTAATTTTGTCTATAGTATCTTCCCTCATATACTTAGAAAATACTTACATAGATTCTTAATTATTTTAATAGTTCATTTGGCTATAGTAATTACACAAACTTCTTTTTTCCTTGATTAAGTATAAAACTGGTACTTGGTATCCAGATTTAAGATGGCCCTGCTTATAAAGTAATCCAAAGACCAAAAATAAAATGTACTTAAAATGATCTCATCACAGACCAGCTATACTTAGAACCAAGAAACTGTTTTCAAGAAGACCTAGTTAGGTTTCTTTTCTTGTAAATAAATGCTCCAAATAGATGTAAAAGATCTATTTAGAGTTGAAGATGTTGGGGAGAATATTTAAGAGCCTTCAGTACCTGGATCGCGCTCTTTCCTGGTTTCATGGTTTCATTTCTTCTTCTAAAATAACACTGATGACAACCTATCCTTTGTTCCTAGTCATGGCTGATGAGTTTTGGGGGAAAACAGTTATGCAGTCATGCAGTTTATATCTGAGGCTTCAACTGGGCTCCTGTGGTGTTTCTCCAAGTTTTAACTCCTACCCCTACCTATCCCTTCTCAGCTGAATAAGGTGACTCTCCATCTGTTTGCATGTCAAGACTAAGAAAATTGTTATCTTTCTTTATCCTGGACTTCTCTTTTTGTCTTGATTTCTCCTTTCATCTCTAAGAAAATCTCCTCTCCTACCTAAACCTAATCTTGCCACATGTATTTTAGTGTTTTCTGGATCTCATCCCTTCCCCTTCCCCTTCCCTTTATAACCACTTTTTCTTTATTCTTAAAGGTTATGCCTTTCACCTCTATTCTGCTGGCTCCTTCCTGTTAACATTTGACTATGCTTGCTTTTCTCCTCTTTTGAAAGAAAAGTTTTTCTCTGACTACCTCAAGGCTCCCTCTAGCTACTGCCAAATTTCCACCTAATTCTCCTCACTTTCCTTCAAGCTTCTTGGAAGAGTTGTTTTCTGCTCTCGCTACTTCTTCACTGTGATAGGGGTTCACCTCAACCAGTCTGCTGAGATAAATCTCTGATGAAGGTCTCTAAGACTTTTTTCTCACAATGCATTCTTTTTGACTAATCGAATTCATTCCCTTGGCTGAAATATCACTCTTGTTCTGATGACTGTCAAATCTGTACCTGCAGCCTAGTTTTCTCTCCTGGGCTCTAGGCCCTTGTAGGAGCAGATCTATGTAGATTTCCCCAAGTACTATCTCAAATCCAAAACTAAAGGCATAATTTTTCACTTAATCTACCTTTCTTATTCTCCAGCTCAGTGATTGACAGTGATACCTTCCTAATTGACTATACTAAAAGCCAGGGAGTCCTTTTTTCCCTTTAATACAAGAATATGTTCTTATGGTAAAAGGTACCAATACTATATAAGTATATATAATTCTGCCTACTTCTCCTACTTCCCAGAAGTAGCCACTTTTATGCAGTGATATGTATCTTTCCAGACCTTTGTTATGGATTTAGATATATATGTGTATGTTTTCCTACTTTACAAATACACCCATGCACACAAACATATATACCTGTTTTCAGATAAGTAAGATTTAAATACCCATAACTTCCATAGACTTGCTTTTTTTAACATAGTATGTTTTGAAGATCTTTGTTAGTATCTCTAGGTCTACTTCATTTTTTAAAACATTTATATAGAATTTGATGGTGCACTTGTGCCCTCATTTTTTTTAAGCATTGGTGGTTTTCTCTTTTAGTTTTGCAAACAGTATGTTATTTGAGATCCATATACAAACACCTTTTTGCACATGAATATTTGTATAAAATAAATTGGACTTATTAGGTCAAAGGATACTCAGATTTCAAGTGTGTCACATATGCCAGTGTGTTCTCTAGAAAGCCTTTGCTTAACAATCATTCCATTTTTGTGTTTTCCTCAGACCCTCATCTGTTTAGTCACCCTGTCTATCTTACTTTCTTAACACGTCTCAAGTGTATTCCCCTCTCTGCTACTTAGTTCAGATCCCTGTCATTTCTTGGTTGCTTTACTGCAGCAGAATCTGAACCCATCTCCTTGGTATTTGTCTCGCCTACCTGAGAAAACTACATTCATGTTTATCTGTTTATCCTTCTCTCCTTGAAATCTTGCACACTTGAAATCTTTCCATGGCCTTTAGGACAAGAACCAGCCAAGCTCTTTGCGGCATACTTGAACCCTTGTTTATCTTTCTACTCCAGCTTCAACTTCCATGATCAGAAAAGTGAAATCCAAAAGTAAAGTCCAGTTTTAGCCATTCTGTTTATTTTCAATACAAAATAATCACCATTATAGGCAGTTGTTAAAGAAGAATAACTGGCAGGCATTCCCTATGAATACCGTGAAGAACTACTTCTAGTTCTAATATGGCACATTCTCTCTTACCTTGGGAACTTCCCCTGGGTAAAGTCCTGGGCTGAGGACAGCCCTTCGCCTATGCTCTGTCCGACTAAATTCCTATTGCTTTCAAATCGCGGCTCGCTCTTCGCTATCCCAGGGTACCCACACTGATCTTCCCTGGCTAGTTTGAGAATCCTTCCTCTCTTTTCCCTATATTTACTCTTATCATAGCAGTCATCACCTTTTGTTGTAATTATTCATTAACTAGTGGCCTATGCCATTGGCTATAAGCTCTTAGAAGTCAGAGATTATATCTTTATATTTTCCTTTTAGCCACCTAATTTAGCACCTGACAATTTGACACACAGGCATTCACCAGAGTTTGTTGGAGGAATGGTAGCAGTTTTCATTGAATTAATAGAAAACCACTTCTGAAGCCAGTAAGGAAGCCTAGTCCACTCCTGCAAAAGGAAAAACAGATCCCTGCCTATGCAGGACACATACTGGCAATCGACCCTGTGTGATGGAGGCCTTCACTCGACTCCAGCTGCCTTTGTTCTGGTGCATCTCTCCGTCTTTGGAATAATCACTTTATTGATATGCGCTGCCTTTCCCCTCTCACCTGTTAGGAAAAAGCATTTTAGGACAATAATTTGGCATTGATAGGTTGTGTAATTTTGAATGAAGTACAGTTTTAACCCATTTTGCATTATATTTCAAGATTGGCAACCACGAATTTTATCTGATTTCCAGAGAATGTCTGGAAGTTTTTTATTCTCTGAGAACCATATATATTGGTGATTATTTTGTATTGAAAGTAGGGTAGAAATGTTAAAACTGAACTGTTTTAGATTTCAGTCTCTGAAGAATTGTTCCTTACAAAGGAAGCCTTACATGTTTGTCCATAATGCAGGCACCAGAAATGAACCCCAAACTAGTAGTTTATAGAGTTATTCCTCTCAGGTTCATAATAATCCTAACCCTAATGAGGGAATCTATACATGTGTAGAGAGAGGAGGGAGGAAAGTTCTACCTTTTAATTTTGCTCTGAACCCAAAACTGCTCTAAAAACAACAACTACAAAAAAGCACAATAAAGATTCTTTAAAAAGATGAATAGAACATTCAGTGCATGTAAGAAGAAAGATGCTGAGCAGAGTGACTACCAGGACTGTTCTAACGTTATTTCTGGTGGACATATTTCCTTGCAGGTCTTTATACCTGGGAATATACATTTAAATTCCTTTTACAAATTTAAATTCCTTTATTTTTTTAATTGGATGAATTAACACATGGAGTTTTTCATTGATTTAATAATTCAACATTAACTGATCACACACTGTGCATTGGCATTTGGAGGGTGGGACACCTCTTGATTGTTTGGGACTCTTTGAGCATTGTATAACGTTTAACATAATTGGCACTACCTTTTAAATGCCATCCCTATTGACTTAACCAGAAATACCTCTCATATTTACAAAGACCTGGGGAGGGGAGTTGGAGGTGGCAGCAATACCCTGTTTTAAAACCACTGGTTTTCCTAATTTAGAGGAAGGAATTGGCTACTAATTCTACAAAATGAGTTTTTAAAAATCTTATTCAGGAAGCTGATATGCAGCGCTCTTTACACAGGATGAAAATAGTTTGTTGGATTATTGAATTTGCAGTATAGTACAGAGATTTCTGATTTATATCAGAGGGATTGGTATTCTTCAGAAACCAGGGAGTTCTCAATGAAATATTAATAGTGAAAGAGCAAGAATGGAGAATGCTAACCCTAGGTATGAGAGCTGAAGAGCAAGGCAGGGGTCTAGGGGATAACATTCTAGGGCTAGGCTAAGGCCATTGATCTCTCTACATGTAAAGGTAAGTACCTTGTGCAAGACTTCCTGGTAATACAAAATTGGGAGGGAAAAAATTTCTTGAAGTAAATCTTGGTAGGGCTACCAAGATTTTTTTCAATTGTGACTTGAGTGATAAATCTTAAAATAAAAAGCCTTGGTATTTATGTTTTCCCTCCTGAAATAGTTCCATGGGAAATGTTCCATGATACGACCTGAAAGAATGCCTTCAACCTCTCCTACCTCCCCAAATCCAACAACTTTAACCCCAAGATGATCTTGTATGTTATTATTTATTATCTTGTTCGTGTGATTTCACAAACTATCTAAACCTAAAGATAACGTTCTCTTTCTACGTCTAAAATGGTAAATATGTTTATAGGCTTCTCCTTTTAGTCAATCCAGTTCTTTGCCAATTTTTAGTAATAAAAAAAAAACTGTTTCACAGATGAGTTATTGGTTTATCTTTTCACAAAACTCATTTGTACTCCTAATTTCTTCAGGAATTTTTTGTATTTTTCAGAACCCCTTAGGCTCCTGGGATATACTGAATTTCTTCAGCACATCTGGTTCTCTGGCAATAAAAATTGGGGGTTTTATAGTTAATTACCATGGAGGAATCTTGCTCTTCAGACGTCCTTCACTTAGCTTTGCGAGCTGCTAGAATCTTACTGATGCTCATTTAAAGGGTTATTAACTTTGGAATACCCAAATAAGAAGCAGCAAATGGCTCTTGTATGCTAAATTAGTATTGAAACTTTATGTTGAGCATATATGACTACCAGGGAGCCATTTACTTAGAATCTCTTCCTGTAATCATTGCTGTGTAAAAGTAATTAACTCTTCATAGCCTTGGTATTATTTTTTAGTGAGTTGTATAACTTTAAATTCTGTCATGTAGATTTTTCCATCCTGAAGAAAAATGAGACTTTTGAGGTCAGTTACTAGCTGCATGGTCTTCATGCATCAAGCCTCACTCTTCTCAACTAGAGTGAGCTTTAGGGTCACTTCCAAAATGGGCACTCAGGATGGTGGCACTAGCTCACATATAGTACATGTTATATGGTACATCATCTGCTCTTTTTACCTGATCCCTTGTCTAATGCCTGAGAGAAACAAGCTAGAGATTTCAGTCCATTGCCATGAGATAGTTTTTGTCTGGGAATTAACAGCTTATATAGAATGTTCTACAGGGCCTAAAATATATTCGCCTTCAGTGTGGGATAGAACAGCTCTAAAATTCATAGTGTTTGTTCATTTGTACGAAAAAATATTGACTGAATGCCCCCTGTGGACCAGACATTGTTACAGGCACTGGAGATACTTTGTGAATAAGAGTTTCCTCGTTTGCAGTGTAGGTATAATCATTGTACATGCCTCATAGGGTTGATATGAAAGTTAAATTAGCTAATATGTATAAAGTAAAAGAACAGAGGCACAAAATAAGCGCTTAATAAATGTTAGCTTTTATTATTATTACTTTACTAAGGGACACAGATCAATAGTAAAAGAGATAAATAATTTTATACTGTGAGCAGTGCTTTGAAGACAGCAGAGTGTGGTGACACTGAACGACTGGGTGTGGAGGGGTTGCTGCTTTAGTGAGTGTGGCCAGGGGATGCCTAAACCAATATGTGCATGACCTTTGAACTGAGACCCAGAGATTGAGAACTCACTTGAAGAACTGGGAACGCTTTATAAAGGCCCAGAATTGGGGGGAAAGCATATTGTGTTCAAAAAACGGAAGAGCCCATGTGACTGAAGCACATAATGCATGAGGGAGTGAGAGGTAAAGGACGAGGTTGGAGCTGTAGGCAAAGCCAGGACAGGTTGTATATGGGTCATGAAGTGTTTTTTGCTCTGGGTTAGAGGAAGAAATTAAGAATAGCATGCATTTCCTTTAGCGATTTTAAGGACTGTTAGGAGAGAATGCAATTATTGATATAAGACTTTGACTTACAGTAGTAAATGGGGCTTTTTGCAGAAAAATTTGGAAGATCTCAAGTGCCCAGAGATTTGGTCTTCTTTTATATTCATAAGCTGTCCTTTCTGTGTGTGTCAAGAATTCCTGACTCATGCAGAAAAATGTAGAAGGCTGAGTATTTCTTAAATTTCCAGAACCTCTTTTTTTTTTCGGTAAAATCTGTCATGTAAGTTTTTATGAAAGAATTTAAGGAGTATAGATGGGCATGAAAGTAAGTGCTATTTTATTTTTTGTCAGGGGCCTACCACATCAGTGTCAACCCGATAGAAACCATGCTGAGTCTAGCAGAAATCAGACAGCAGTCCTGAATTTGGATAATGAGTATAAAACAAGTTGTATATATAGAATTTTTTTTTTCATGGACAAATGTGTTCTGAGATTTTTGACAATGACACATGTTCCTTTTCTTAGTCTATGAATAGAGTTAATGCCAGAAAAAAACAAACATTCTAAGTAGGGTGAGGTCAATGAAATTTTCCAGGCCCAGTGAATGTGAAAGTTATTTGGTAACCTGACTTAAATTCTGATGAGCTTGTAATCCAAAATAATAGTGCTATAGGCAATTTAGGTCATCATTAATTTCAAGTCCTAGTGAACCTCAAATATAGGGATCACTAATGCTAAAGATTTTGTTTTGGCACAATTTATTTGCATCTCAAATAATTAAAATGCATGAGGTCAAAGGAAAATTATTAACTTACATAGCCAGGGCATCAATTTGTGTGTATATTTTACGTTTCTTTGGTTTTAAAATCTAGAAGACAACATATTTGTCATAAGTTTATAAGTTTTCTGAGAGGACATGTTGACTTCTGAAATGACTTAATAAGGTTGCTTTTTTTCATTCTCTGCTTTTCTTAAATCTGCTTATATTTGAATATTTTAGGTCATTTATAGCAAGTACACTGACCTGGTTCCCAAGGAAGTCATGAATGCAGATGATCCAGACCTGCAAAGACCTGATGAAGAAGCTATTAAAGAGGTAACTGGGAATTGCTACATAGATTTATTTTAGGTGCCTTTTTACATCTTTATTAACTTCCAAAGTACTCATGTGGTGTTTTATATTTCAGATCACAGAAAAGACAAGGGTGGCCTTAGAAAAATCCGTGTCACAGAAGGTTGCTGCGGCCATGCCAGTTCGAGCAGCTGATAAACTGGCTCCTGCTCAGTATATCAGGTATGAACCAAGTCTGGAAGTCTTAGCTTCACATCAGACTTGATTGGGATTGGGGATCCTGGTCTTCTTTCACTGTCCTACTTAGTCACAATTGTAAACGCAGTTTTTAAATAATGACTTGAAGCCTGCTGACTCTGTGCAGACAATTGAAAGAAAAAAATTTAAGATACCACTTTTTAAAATATTTTTTATTTTTAGAAATTAATAGTTACTTAAGAGTATATGATCCAAAACGCAATTACTATTTATAGTTTTCCATTTATATATAATAGGTATGGTATTATGTATTTATATAATATTTATAGAATATAAATAATATGTTGGTAATGTTATATAATGTAATACTATTATATAATATAATGGTAATTTGATAATATGTAATGTCAGTAACGTTAATATTAATATCATTTGTTTAATAAACATCCTTATAATACTTTTAAATTTTGAGGGATTTCACTCAACTAAATCTTCAAATAGATACTAAGGGAAAATTAAGAGCTGGTAGGACTGCTCCCATTATTCTTTCTCTGTTTTACAACCTATAATTAGTCGAAAGCTCCATACTGTAAGTTGCCTGTTGAGAATATTACGGATCATTTTTTTCCTCAAATGCAGACTTACAAAATAGGTACTGTTTTCTAGACCTCTTATTTGTGAAATTGAGCACTGTGCCAACCATGGTGGAAAATAGACAGAGATGGATTACTTGCAAACTAATGTAACTTTAGTTTACATTTTGCTTGTAACTCATAGTTGCTGCTAGTTGTCTTACGTCTTTTTCTATCTGCTCTGCAGTTTTCTGATAATACTTTGTGAAAGAATTGACAATGCAGTGTACCTTAGGATTGTAATAGAAGAAAACTACCTATTGAAAGCTTGATCTAGTTATACCTTTAGTTTCATCTGTGTTCTTCAGATACACACCATCTCAGCAAGGAGTGGCTTTTAACTCTGGAGCAAAACAGAGGGTTATTCGAATGGTGGAAATGCAGAAAGATCCAATGGAGCCTCCAAGGTTCAAGTAAGTAGGTGGTTTCATGAGAACGAACCACTGTTCTTAAAAAAGGTGTCAAAGGGAAAAAATGTCCATTAACAGGTAAATGGATAAATAAATTCTAAGTTCTATACATGGAATACTATTGAGCAATAAAAAGGAATAAAATTTTAATACACACAATAGCATAGATGCATCTCAAATAATTATGCTGAGTGAAAGGCCAGACAAAAAGAATTATATTTATATAAAACCCTAGATAATGCAAACTAGTCTGTTATGACAGGAAATAGATCAGTCGTTGCCTGTGAAGATGGAGGAGAGGACAGGAGATGAGAACAAGAGGGCATGCAGAGCCCTGACCAGTGTGGCTCAGTTAGTTGGGCATCGTACCACAAAGCCAAAGGTCACCAGTTCAATTCCTGATGAGGATGCATGCCTGGGTTGTGGGTTCAGTCCCTGGTTGGGGCCTGTACCCCAGGGAGCAACTGATCAATCAATGTTTCTCTCCCTCTCTTTCTCCTTCCTTTCCTCCCTCTCTAAAAGTAAATAAACAAAAATTTTTTTTTTATTGTTGCTCTATTACAGTTATCTCATTTACCCCCCATTCCTCTCCCCTGTCCCACCCATCAAAAATCTTCAAAAAAAAATGGGGGGCACACAGAAACTTTTGGAAGTGATGGGTCTGTTCACTATTTTGACAATGTTGATGGTTTCACAGGTATATACTTGTGTTGAAACTGAATCAACTTGTACACTGTAAATAAGTGTATAGTTAGTTACATGTCAGTTGTACTTTAATAAAGATGTTTTTTAATAGGAAAGCAGTATATTACTCTATGAAATGGTAACAGTATTGTGGAGATAGTGATGGTGACAAGGTTGGCCGTGTTTTAATAATTGTTGAAGCTGAGTAATTGGTGTATGATAAGTTGGGCATTTGTTATACACTGTTTTTGTATGTATTTGAAGCTTTAATCAATAAAAAAATGAGGAGGGGAGGCTTGAGACTTAACTAACTAAAAGGGAAAAAAATACCTCACTCTCTGGTTGTGCTTTGGTTTGTGCTTTCAGGATTAATAAGAAAATTCCCCGGGGACCACCTTCTCCTCCTGCACCTGTCATGCATTCTCCTAGCCGCAAGGTAATCTTTGCTATTTGTAAAATCTTATTTTGTACTCACAGTTGCTAATTCTATAAATAACTTTCCATAGGATAAAGTCTAAATGCCCATACAAGTACATTTCACCACCTTTACATGTTGTTTTCTTTTCTTAATTTGTTTTTCAAGACCAAATAGGGACCCAATCAAGACTATAATGTGTAGTTCCAGAGTGCTTATGAAAATGTATGTAAAATGTTAGCTATTAGTTTTATTATTAGCCCCTGCTTTTAATGGAAAGAACAAGGTCTGCTCTTTGACATGAAGGATTTTATAGTTATAGGAAGGAGAACCTGGGATCATTAGGCTTCTGATTGATAATCTGAGTGGCCTTTTTTAGTATGTTTTATTACCCAACTAAAGAACACGTATTCATCTGAAAGAAGTCATGTCACTTTAAATATGGAAAAATACTAACCAGCATTTATAATTGTCAATGAATTTATACATTATTTTTTATATTCAAGTTATTACTAGACTCCATGATATAGGGGAATAGCATGTAGTGCTACCAAACAAATGGAATTTGACGAAATTTGTCCATATATCTGCCTTTGAAGAAAAAGAATACACCTGAGTTTTTAGCTAGACTATAAATCTAAAAATGTCTTTTCTTCTACTCTTTTCTCAACTCAGATGACTGTGAAGGAACAACAAGAGTGGAAGATTCCGCCTTGTATTTCAAACTGGAAGAATGCAAAGGTAATTAAGATGTTATAAAATCAGTATTAGAACCTACTGGAAAACACCCAGGAAGGAGCTTCAGCCTGGGTAACTTTAGGTGAAACCTCAGTATCTCACTTAGCTGAATATTTTTGAAAAGGAACACCCAACTTATGTGACCTTTCTTTTTTTTTTAATGTAATAGAAATGTCAGTATGCCAGGCACATGAATACCATAGATTCTTTTAGTGAATTGTAGACATCAGAAGAACATAGAGAAGGAATAGGTAGAATAAAATAACACATCAATGAAAGATGGTACTTTTTATAAAACTCAAATTTATATCTAAAATCACTTTTGAAAAAAAAATCAATTTAAATGATTATATAACAAACAGTGAATGCTTAGATATATTCAGTGCTTCAATTTTTTAAATTATTTGTTTCTACTTATAACATTACATGTGTAAGCTATTTAAATCCTATATATCTATTGTACTAACTGCCAAAGCTTCCAGAAGTCTATAAAATGACGTGGAATAAACTTCCTAATCATTTACTTATTTCATGACACTATTTTTGGATGGGTCAAGGCTACTTTAACCCATGGATTACATATAAATTATTTCCTAAAGGAAGTTATATACTTATCCTGAAACAAAAAAATTGTTGGGTGGTTTAATTGGGGTGATTAATAATATGTAGATAACTGTAGTATTTTGAGCTGATTCTGTAACACTTCCTTGTATTGGAAATAAACACCTTGGGCTAGAAGGCAATATTTGGGAGTCTAGTCAGAAATCTGGAAAAACAAAGCTAAGCCTGAAAGTTACATGAATGTTCAAGCATATTCCTTGAGTTATTGAAATAGGATGTAAAATATCAGAACAAAGAATCTCAGTTGTCTAGCAAACTATCTTTTTTCCATTTACTAAAACTTATAAGGATCCAAGAATCTGACAACACATTAAAACAGTACTGCAGATTATACTACCTATAGATACTACTGTTTTAGTGATTTGTTCCACTTTTGTATAACTGGTATTTACTTGAGGAACAAGTATTTAGCTCTTTGATAGTGGTTTCCTATTATTACAATTCATAATTATTTACATGAGAATATTTTCTCAGAACGTGAGCTCTAAAGTCATACTCAGTTTAAATCCTAGCCATCCACTTGTTTAACTATATGTCCTTAGGGACATTACACAACCTCTCTATTTTAGTATCTTTATCAGTGAAATAGAAACAGTAATGTTACCAGCTTTATAGAGTTATGTGAAGGTTAAATGAAACCATAATATGTGAAGAGCCCTAACAATCCTCCACATGAAGCACACAGTGTTAGCTGCTGCTGTTGCGTGATTGTGAGGAAGGATGTAAGGAAAAGAACTTCAACTAAATGGTTCTCAGAATGGACATTTTTTAATCTAATTTTAAAGACTTTGTTGTTGCTCTTTTGTGACTGTTTTCTCTTGTCTGCTTCCCACACCAGGGTTATACAATTCCATTAGACAAACGTCTGGCCGCTGATGGAAGAGGACTGCAGACAGTGCACATCAATGAAAATTTTGCCAAACTGGCTGAAGCCCTCTACATTGCTGATCGGAAGGTTGGTCTGTTATAATTTAATTGTTTAATGTTCTTGATAATTTGTAGATACATTCTTGGTTACCCAAGATAGGGTTATTTTAGTTACAGTACTGAGTATCTAGAGAGACTCCCCTATGGTATGAGTGCCAGAGGTGGCAGGTGCTAGCTCCAGCTCTGTACTGGTCTCAGCCTTTATACACTCATATACACACCCCACTACTGGCGAGCTAGCTTCCTCACAGCCTTTCAGAATAATGGTTTACTATGCTGATTCCATTTTGTGAAGATTGCCAGCTGCTGTTATTAGGTTTCATAATTTTCCTCTATTTTAGATGTAGATGTCCCCCAAAAGATCAGTAGCAGGGAAGGGCAGGGAAACATTTTGATGGGTTGAATGGTACAGAAAATGGCATTCATAGTATTGATTGTTAATTAGTATGGTATTAATATGTGACTGAAAATCACATAAATCATGCATATATTTAGAATATAGAAAAGTATTACATTGAGCACCCTTAAAAAAATGATCTCTTATAGGTTAAGGCTTTACATAGCTTGAGGTTACTTGATTGATTTTGAAAACATAACCAGTTCTTGTTATGTTACTGGAAAATCATTTTATTAGAATTTTCTTTAATTTTATTTTTTTTAGATTGTTTCTAAGAAAGCATTAGTGAAGCACTGACTTTTAAGATTTGAGAGTGGGAGAGAAAGGGTCTATAGTTTCAACTACTAAGACATTTTTCAGAGTGTAAAATCCGAGTTTGTAGTGTTCTCTAGTCAAACTGTCATTTAGCGGGCAAGAATCTTTGTTCTAATCAGTAATAACAAATCTGAATTCTGTATACCTGCTTTCTCAAGCCAGACTTTACTCAGGGGAATAGATAATAGTTGTAATTTATCCCCTGATAGGATCTTATTTAACTTCTGGCTTCACTAACAGGCTCGTGAAGCTGTGGAAATGCGTGCTCAAGTAGAGAGAAAGATGGCTCAGAAAGAAAAAGAGAAACATGAAGAGAAACTTAGAGAAATGGCCCAGAAAGCCAGAGAGAGAAGAGCTGGAATCAAAACCCATGTGGAAAAAGGTATGACATTCTCATTACCAAAATGAATTTATTTTGTAAACAATATGTATCTCATTTTGGAAAATTGCTGTTGATTTTTACTGCATACAAAAGTAGTACATAGATAGGAAGAAAATTAGTATTTTAGAAACTGTGTAGAAATGAAGGAGTAACTTCTCCCTTATTAAGCTGAAGCAGCAAAAAATAAAAGTATATATTTAAATGTGGATGTTCAGTATGGGACTACTCTGGAAGTTTTCAAAGTTCTGAACCATATACTTTAAAAAATCGCATATTAGACTTCCGGCCAAGATGGAGGCTTAGACGGACACGCTAGGTCTCCCTCTACAACCAGAGAAATGAAGGAGTAACTTCTCCCTTATTAAGCTGAAGCAGCAAAAAATAAAAGTATATATTTAAATGTGGATGTTCAGTATGGGACTACTCTGGAAGTTTTCAAAGTTCTGAACCATATACTTTAAAAAATCGCATATTAGACTTCCGGCCAAGATGGAGGCTTAGACGGACACGCTAGGTCTCCCTCTACAACCAGAGAGGAATACAACTACTTCAAAACAAAGGATAACTAGAAATTCCAGAAAATAAAGCTACACGGAAGCCCAACATATGAAGTTATAAACCAGCGGTGCCATTTGGGCAGGTAAGAGTTAAAGAAGGCAAAGCTGTTTGCGGAGCGGCGGGGCGGGGCGGGGAAAAATCCCGGAGGCAATCAAGCCCCTGGTGTGCGGGACTCCAATCAAGCCCCTGGCGTGCGCGACTCCGGCGCTGGGGAGAGCGGCCGCCGCATCGCCTTGAACAGTGAGGCCCAGGGGGGCGGGAGGACGGATCCCGGTCTCCTAGCTGAATAACTGTGTGAATCCATCTTGGACCCCCGCCCCCACAGAAAGCACCACAGGGCTGCGAAATAGGTCGCAGACAGGCGCCAGTCACTGACTTGTGACGCTTACACAGGCACCGCCCCCGACAGCCGGCCCAGGAAAACAAAACGCATCTGTCAAAATGTGGCAGACAAATATAGAGATCCCGGTGGCACAACTCACCAGGCAGCAGATAGAGAACCTGACAGATGAACAGATAAGAAACCTGTCAGAGGCTCAGTTCTGGGCCATTGTTATCAGGTGGCTTACAGAATTCACAAAAGAGCAGGAAAAAGATAAGAAAGAAGCGAAAAACTTTCATAACGAAAGGAACAAAACCACATACGAGACAGATGGTGAGGAATCCAGAGTTCATTTCAACAAACTGGAATATGGAGAAGGAACAAGCAGTCAACCAATGCAGCGAGAGGAAATAGGAAGCAACAATGAGAGGATCAGAAACCTCTGGGACAGCTATAAAAGGCCCAACATAAGAATCATTGGTTTGCCAGAGAATGAGGAAGATGAACTAGAACTTGAAAAATTGAGTGAAAATATAATAAAGGAGAACTTCCCAGACTTGGGGAAGGGAATAGACTTGCAGGTCCAGGAAGCAAGGAGAGTTCCCAAGAGACTGGACCCAGGGAGAACCACTCCAAGACACATTATAATCAAAATGTCAAAAATTAAAGATAAAGAGAGAATCTTAAAAGCAGCAAGAGAGAAGAAAAGAATTATGTACAAAGGGGTCCCAATTAGACTATCAGCTGACTTCTCAAGGGAAACCCTACAGGCAAGAAGGGACTGGCAAGAAATATTCAAAGTAATGAAAATCCAAAACCTACAACCACGAATACTCTATCCAGCGAAATTGTCATTCAGAATAGAAGGACAGAGAAAGTGTTTCCAGGACAAAATAAAACTGAAAGAGTTCATTAGATCCAAACCACTGTTATATGAGATGTTAAAGGGACTGGTTTAAAAAACAGAAGCTAGGGAGATGAAACAAAGGCAAACGAAACAGGCAACGAGAGTGGAAAAGGAACTGTGGGTAAGGGAAGCATAGTGGGGGGAGGTCAACAGGGAGGGGGAGTGGGGAGAGGGAGGGAGATGATATAGGAATTGGGGATCATGGTAGGAGGGAATGGAATAGACGGAGAGAGGTTGGGAGGAACTGTATGCACAACTAATGGACATAATCTAAAAGGGGGGGACAACTGGAGGGAGGGGGGCCACCGGGTGGAGGGGAGCAGAGGGAAGGGAAATTGGCACAAATGTAATATTTTAATCAATAAAACACATTAAATCTGAAAAAAAAAATCGCATATTACTCAAATGATACCCTTGATTTTCCCTTGTTGAATTTTTCTTGAAACTTAGAGAATTGAAGTCTCAACGTGAATAATTTAGCTCCCCCACATGGTAAATTAGCCCAGAGCTTTTCTCTCTTGTAGGCTAATATACCTCTAATCATTAAATCTGCCTCTATTTTTTCTCTTGCTTTATTTAGCAGTCTGCACTGCTATATTAATTCAGTTAGAGTGAGGAGAGTAATTTTAATTTAAGAAAATTGTGAGGGTGCTTTTTGTTTCATTAATAAATCCTTGACTAGTACAATTTTATTCATTCAGTTCATATTGAACACCTACTACGTGCAAGGTTGTTTTCTAGATACAAGGTTTTCTGCTAGACAGGTTGGGGCTGGATATAGCAATGAACATTCTAGAGAGTGTAGACAGACCAAAAAAAAGTTAATTGTGTAGTGTATTAGAAGATAGTAATCACTATGGAAAATAATAAAATAAGGAAGGAGGAAAAAAGTGCCAGAAGGAGAGCATAGTCCCAATGGGTCTTACCTCTGAAATGGTAACATTAGCTCAGCAAACTTAAAGGAAGTAAGGAAGTAAGCCATGTAGATACCTAGAAGAACATCCCAGATAGAAGGAGTAGCAAGTGCAAAGGCCCTGAGTTGGGAATATGCCTAGTGTGTTCGAGGAAAACAGGGAAGCCAGAAAGGCTGGATTGTAATGAGAAAGGACAGCAATAGGAGATGAGGTGTCAGAGTAGTGAGGTCAAATAGGAAAAGTAGTGTGCAGATGATTTCAGCCACTGTAAGAATGTGTGGCTGAGTAAAAGTAAGAACTTTTACTTCAAGTAAGAAGGGAAGCAATTGAAGGGTTGTGAGAAGGCTGTGGAATGGGCAGGGAAACCATTGGAAGGCTATTGCAAAGATCCAGATGAGAGATGATGAGAGGTAGTAAAAATGTGGTCAGATAGTGGATGTATTTTGGAGGCAGAGCTGACAAAATTTGCTTATGGATAAGAAGTATGAGCGAAAAGGAGGAGTCAAGGGTGATTCCAGAACTTTTGACTTGAGCAAATGGAAATGATTGAGTTGTTATTTACTAATATTGGGAAGACTGAAGGATATAGAGGTCTAAGAGGGAAAGGTGAGGAGTTTAGATGTGGACATGTTAAATTTAAAATGTATGGGTTGAACAGACAGTTGGTTATAGGAATCTAGTGTTCAACTCTAGAGAAGTAACCAGGATTTTAAGTAGCAATCCACTCCTGTGAACCATATACAAATGATTTAATGGGGCAAGATATAAATACCTGAGACTTCCAGCCAAGATGGAGGCATAGACAGACATACTGCATCTCCCTCCACAACTAAGAAGGAATACAACTACCTCAAAACTAGAGACAACCAGAAGTTCCAGAAAATCGAACTGCATGGAAGTCCAACAAACAAAGATATAAAGAAGAAATACTCATCCAGACAGGTAGGAGGGGCGGAGCCAGGGTGGAGAGGACAAGGTGTGATGGTGGCGTCGGTGGCAGCAGGCTGGCGGAAAGTGCAGTCACAGGTATTAAAAAGTCAAAAGGGACACCTGGGGGGCATTCCCAGCTCCTGACCAGACCACACAGCTCACAGTCTCAGCGCCAGGGAAAATCAAGCCTCATTGCTTCTGACTGTGCAGACCAGTGGGGGTTGGGGCAGAGGAAGAAACTGCTGGTCTCTCAGCAGAGTCCGCTTGTTTAAAGGGCCCCCACGGTTCTAGAACATCTGCAGAACCACTCACTCTGGGAACAACAGCCAGGGCAACAGCTAGAGAGGCACCAGTCCCATACAAAAGTGGAGAAGTGCCTGGAAAGGGGTGAGTGCTGAGCAAGTGGCATTGTTCCCTCTCAGACCGCTCCCCCACATACAGGCCACAATGTGGTGAAATGGGTCGCCTGTACTGATGAATCCCTAAGGCTCTGCCCCTTACAACGTAACAGGTGCAACGGCTCTACCTAAGACACAGAGGCAAACAAATACAGGAGCCTGTCAAGTTGAGGAGACAGAAAAATATGGCCCAAAACGGGGAATGGATCAAGGTTCTAGTGGGAGAACTAAGCGACGAGGAGATAGCCAATCTAATGGACACAGAGTTCAAAATACTGGTGATAAAGATGCTCACAGACTTGACAGATATACGTGAGTACGGCAATCACATAAAAGAAAGGTGAAGGCTATGCTAAGTGAAATGAAGGAAAATTCACACAAAACCAGTGATGAAGGGAAG
Organism: Furipterus horrens; assembly: GCF_987537825.1. Classification (NCBI taxonomy): domain Eukaryota; kingdom Metazoa; phylum Chordata; class Mammalia; order Chiroptera; family Furipteridae; genus Furipterus; species Furipterus horrens. The sequence goes on along the minus strand of NW_028327173.1, from coordinate 192,831,479 downwards.
GAAACTGGGATTCAAATCAATTATTTGGAACATAAGGAAGGAATGAAACAGTCAACCAGTACAGAGTAAAGAAACAAGAATTTTAAAAAATGAGGAGAGGCTTAGGAACCTCTGGGACAACTTTAAATGTGCAAATATCCGAACCATAGGGGTGCTAGAAGGAGAAGAAGAGCAAGAAATTGAAAACTTATGTGAAAAAATAAGGAAAACTCCCCAAATTTGGCAAAGGAAATAGACATAGAAGTCCAGGAAGCACAGAGAGTTCCACACAAGCTAGACCCAAGGAGGACCACACCAAGACACATCATAATTAAAATGCCCAAGGTTAAAGAGAAAATCTTAAAAGCAGCAAGAGAAAAGCAAAGAGCTACCAACAAAGGGGTGCCTATAAGAGTTTCAGCTGATTTCTCAAGAAACTTTGCAGGCAAGAGGGGCTGGCAAGAAGTATTCAATGTGATGAAAAGAAAGGACTTACAACCAAGATTACTCTAGTAGCAAAGCTATCATTTAGAATGGAAGGGCAGATAAAGTGCTTCCCAGAGAAGATAAAGCTAAAGGAGTTCATCATCACCAAACTATTATTATATGAAATGTCAAAAGGACTTACTTAAGAAAAAGAAGATCAAAATTATGAACATTAAAATGACAAACTCACAACTATCAACAACTGAATCTAAAAAATAAAAAAATCCAACTAAGCAAACCAGAATATAAACAGAATCATAGGTATAGAGATCATTTGGAGGGTTATCAGCTGGAAGGGGGAAGGAGGAGAAATGGGGAAATGGTGCAGGGATTAAGAAGCATAATTGGTTGGTACAAAATAGACAGGGGGAAGTTAAAAATAATATAGGAAAGGGTGAAGCCAAAGAACTTATATGCACAACCCATGGACATGAACTAAGTGGGGGTGGGATTGCTGGAGGGAATGGGGATACTGGGAGCAAAGGGGGAAAAAATTGCAATACTATAACAACATAATCAATAAAATATACTTAAAAATAAAAATTAAATTAAAAATTTTTTAAAGATATAAATACCTGCCTGTTGTACGCCAGGTAGTTAGAAGTAAAACTTCCCTCTATCTAAGTTTTCTTAACTCATAAAGAAAAACCAGCAGAATTGTTCTTGAGAAATGAATTAAATTTTTGAAAAAGCTGTTGCCATTTATTAATAAAAACTAACATTTATTGAGCACTTATTGTGGCAGACATCACTCTTAGCATTTTACATGGATTACCTGATAGAATTGTACAGCAACCACATTCAGTGGTACTATTGTTGTCACTGTTTTTACAGAGAAGGAGACTAAGGCTCAGTGGTTAAGTAACCCACACAAGGCCACATTGCCCATCTGTTATAGAAACAGAATTTGAATCTGGACAGGTTGTCTCCAAAACTCCTGCTCTTACCTGCACTATACCTTTGGGCTGGAGAGGATGGAGAAAACGATGGTAGACATCAACACAGTGGATACAGATCACAATGCAACTAGTCCCTATGGACCACAAGCAGAAGGTTCTATATTCAAAGAAAGTGGTCTTTGAATATATAAAAGTAAAGTTACACACAATTCTTTTTCCTGACATTGTATTATGAAAATTTTAAAACACGTTGAAAAGTGGAAAGAACTGTAAAATGAATATCCATATTTCTACCACCTACATTCTACAGTGAACAGTTCTTTTTAATAATTAACATAGTTAAATTTGCTTTATCACATACCTACCATCTCTTTGTCTATTTTTCAATCCACCTTACTAATTTGATGCATTTCAGAGTAAGTTAAAAACATCAGTACACTTTACCCCTAAATACTTAAACTGCGTTCATGATTCTGGAATTCACATTCAAAAATTAAACCAGTACTATTGGATTTAAATTTATCACAAGTAAGATAAACGGACTGCCTGACTACAATGAAGTTCATGGAATTTTCTAAGGTTAAAGATTGTATTTTCTTGTTCAAAATATTAATGGGTAATATAGTGATGAAGTTCTTTCCAACTCTGTCCACACAGAGGATGGGGAGGCACGTGAGAGGGATGAAATTAGACATGACAGGCGGAAAGAGAGACAGCATGACCGGAATCTTTCCAGGGCAGCTCCTGATAAGAGGTAGGTGCTATTTGAGATACATATGAATTATGAAGACTGGCCTTTGTGAACCTTTTAGAGATGTTTAGTCCACTGATACCAGTTTTGCTTCTCTTTAGTTTGATAACTTAATAACTCAGCACTTATTTTCTTCTACTTAACTATGTACCTCGTCTTAGCAGAATTGACTGTCCGTGGAAGTAATTTTTCTTTCATCCCTTGTAGAGTCAGCTAGAATTGAGAATGATGGGAATATAGATAAGGAAATTCAGATTGTGTTTGTGAAAGGAAGGTAATGAATAGGACTCTCCTGATCTGTTCTTTCCAATTTCAAATGATGAAACAGGTTTACTGTGTGCTTCTTCCTCTAGACAGGAAAGAAGCTATGATGCCTTTATTGAGACCCTTCTACAAGCAGAGCACTCCAAGGAGCAAGGAGTGCAGTGAGGGAGAGAAGCAGGTTTCCCAAGAAGTGAAAGTCCGCCTCTGCTCATGAGCAGTTTCACTCAAAATTCAGAAAGGCAGAGTTATATAAAATGACTTGAGAAAATTGACAAAGCACTTTGTTTAAAACTAAAATATAGTTCACATATAGACAAAGCACTCTTAATAAGTACTGATTTGTATAGCACAAACTTGGAATAAAGTAAGGATTGGTGAAGTCTGTGTTTCCCCAAAGACTGAGGACTGAAATTGCTCACAAGTTGAGGAAATGCTGTAATACAGGGGTGAAATTCTGAATGAGGGTTAAATGCAAATATAAAACAGTTTCTTTCCTAATGAGCAACTCTCAAGACTGTAATCATCCAAGAACAGATACAATCTACTTTTTCAATTCATATATATTAAACACGAAGAAGCAGCTTTTTCTGCGAGTGGTGGTCTTTGTTGTTTAATGGCATATTTCATCTCCCAGGATAAGTGAGGTCATGGAAAGCAGAAAACCTGAATTTAGAGTGTGGGTAAATGTATAGTGTAGAAGAAAGAGGAGTGAAGTACAAGTGCAGTAATGTACTTTTGGTCTGAAATTCCTAAGCTATAAAAATCAAAATAGCTCTGTACATAAATTGGGCCCTTAAAACCAGTAAAGTGGCTATGAGAATTGATAACAGAAAACTAAACTAATGACTGGATGAAAATCAGATTGTCTATAGAAATCATTTCAAGACCTGAAATTACAACAAAATAAATGACAGTTACCATGGTTTCATTGTGATGTAGATTGCATTACATACCGGAACAGCAGGGGAATTAATCTGAATGTCGAAAATCATACTGAGTAATCCAGTCATGGACGTGCTTTCCTCAAAATCCTAATA